>NC_045731.1:7365310-7398807 GCF_009834535.1 Camelus ferus | reverse complement strand
AGCTAGGTGAAGTACGGCTTTCACAAACACTTACCTCTCAGTACTGAGATGTGGAGAAACGTTCCTTCATCTAGCACAAAGGGAACGGTTTGCCGGAGAAACTTTTCTCTGGTTTTCATTCTGTTTCCTATTGCCGGTTTGAAGTTCCTGCAGTTTTCACTGTAAACCGAGTTGCAGCTAGATCCTACCCATATATATGTATGGAGTGGATTTTGCGACTGAAAAGAAAGTTTGTTTTCCCAACAAGCTAGGTGAAGGACGGCTTTCACACTCTTTTCTCTCAGATCTAAGCAACTGGAGAGACCATCGTTCATCTAGCACAAAGTAACGGATTGCAGTAGAAAATTTTACTCTGGTTTCTCACGCTGTTTCCTAGTGCCGGTTTGAAGTTCCTGCAGATTTCATTGTAAAACCGAGTTGGAGCCAGCACCTCCCCATATATATGTATGGAGTGTAGTTTGCGACTTAAACAAACTTTGTGTTCCCAACAAGTTATGTTAAGGACAGCTTTCACACACACTTATCTCTCAGAACTGAGCATGATGAGAGACGTTGGTTCATATAACACAAAATGAACGGGTGCAGAATAAACTTTTACCCTGGTTTCTCAGTGTTTCCTAGTGCCGGTTTGAAGTTCCTGCAGTTTTCACTGTAAAACCGAGTTGGAGCTAGTACCTCTCATAGATAAGTATGGATTGGAATTTGCGACCTGAAAAGAAACTTTGTGTGTTCCCAAAAAGCTATGTGAAGGACGGCTTTCACACACTCTATATGCTCAGAACTGAGCATGTGGAGAGACGTTCGTCAGCTAGCACAAAGAGAACGTGTTGCAGGAGGTAACTTTGACTCTGGTTTTCTCAGGCTGTTCCTAGTGCCGGTTTTGAAGTTCCTGCGTTTCACTGTACAACCGAGTTTGAGCTAGGACATCCCTATATATATGTACGGGAGTGGAGGTTGCGACTGAAAAGAAACTTTGTGTTCCCAGCAAGCTAGGTGAAGGACCGCTTTCACACTCTCATATCTCTCAGAACTAAGCATGTGGAGAGACGTTCGTTCATCTAGCCACAAAAGTAACGGGTTGCAGGAGAAACTTTTTCTCTGGTTTCTGAGGCTGTTTCCTAGTGCCGGGGTTGAAGTTCCTGCAGTTTTCACTATAAAACCGATTCGCAGCTTGTCCCTACCCATATAAAAGCATGGAGTGGGAGTTTGCAACTGAAAAGAATCTATGTGTTCCCAATAAGCTAGTTGAATGACGGCTTTCACCCACACTTATCTCTCAGAACAAATCATGTTGAGAGACGTTCATTCATGTAGCACAAAATGAACGGGTTGTAGGAGAAACCTATATTCTGGTTTCTCAGAGTGTTTCCTAGTGCCGGTTTGAAGTTGCTGAGTTTTCACTGTAAAACCGAGTTGGAGCTAGGATTTCCCCCATCTATATGTATGGAGTGGATTTTTCGACTGAAAAGAATCTTTGTGTGCCCAACAAGCTAGGTGAAGTACGGCTTTCACACTCACTTACATCTCAGAACTGAGCATGTGGGGAGACGTTCGTTCATGTAGCACAAATTGAACGGGTGACAGGAATAACTTTTACTCTGATTACTCAGGATGTTTCCTAGTGCCGGTTTGAAGTTCCTGCAGTTTTCACTGTAAAAACGAGTTGGAGCTTGTACCTCTCCATATATATGTATGGAGTGGAGATTGCGACTGAAAAGAAACTTTGTGTTTCCAACAAGCTAGGTGAAGGACAGCTTTCACACACACTTATCTCTCAGAACTGATCATGAGGAGATACGTTCGTTCATCTAGCACAAATGGAACGGTTTGCAGGAGAATCTTTATTCTGGATTCTCAGGCTGTTTCCTAGTGCCGGTTTGAATTTCCTGCAATTTTCACTGTAATTCCGAGTTGGAGCTTTACCTCCCCATATATATGTATGGAGTGGAGTTGGCGACTGCAAAGAAACTTTGTTTTCCCAAGAAGCTAGGTGAAGGACGGCTTTCACACACACTTATCTCTCAGAACTGAGCATGTGGAGAGACATTCATTCAGCTAGCACAAAATGAACGGGTTGCAGGAGAAACTTTACTCTGGTTTCTCAGGCTGTTTCCTAGTGCTGGTTTGAAGTTCCTGCAGTTTTCACTGTACAACCGAGTTTGAGCTAGGACATCCCTATATATATGTACGGAGTGGATTTTGCGACTGAAAAGAAACTTTGTGTTCCCAGCAAGCTAGGTGAAGGACGGCTTTCACACACTCTTATCGCTCAGAACTGAGCATGTGGAGAGACGTTATTTCATCTATCACAAAGGGAACGGGTTGCAGGAAATACTTTTACTCTAGATTCTCAGGCTGTTTCCTAGTGCCGGTTTGAAGTTCCTGCAGTTTTCACTGTAAAACCGTGTTGGATCTTGTACCCTCCCATAGATATGCATCTAGTGGAGTTTGCAACTGAAAAGAAACTTTGTGTTCCCAACAAGCTATGTGAAGGACGGATTTGACACTCACATATTTCTCAGAACAGAACATGTTGAGAGACGTTCGTTCATCTAGCACAAAATGAACGGGTTGCAGGAGAAACCTTTACTCTGGTTTCTCAGGATGTTTCCTAGTGCCTGTTTGAAGTTCCTGCAGTTTTCACTGTAAAAACGAGTTGGAGCTAGGACTTACCCATCTATATGTATGGAGTGGAATTTGCGACTGAAAAAAATCTTTGTTTTTCCAACAAGCTAGGTGAAGGACGGCTTTCACACACTCCTTTCACTCAGAACTGAGCCTGTGTAGAGACGATCGTTCATCTAGCACAAAGGTACCGGTTTGCAGTAGAAGCTTTTACTCTGGGTTCTAAGACTGTTTCCTAGTGCCGGTTTGACGTTTATGCAGTATTCACTGTAAAACCGAGTTAGCGCTAGTACCTCCGCATATATATGTTTGGATGGGGTTTGCGACTGAAAAGAAACTTTGTTTTCCCAACAAGCTAGGTGAAGTACGGCTTTCACAAACACTTACCTCTCAGTACTGAGATGTGGAGAAACGTTCCTTCATCTAGCACAAAGGGAACGGTTTGCCGGAGAAACTTTTCTCTGGTTTTTCATTCTGTTTCCTATTGCCGGTTTGAAGTTCCTGCAGTTTTCACTGTAAAACCGAGTTGCAGCTAGTTCCTACCCATATATATGTATGGAGTGGATTTTGCGACTGAAAAGAAAGTTTGTTTTCCCAAAAAGCTAGGTGAAGGACGGCTTTCACACACTCTTTTCTCTCAGATCTGAGCAACTGGAGAGACCATCGTTCATCTAGCACAAAGTAACGGATTGCAGTAGAAAATTTTACTCTGGTTTCTCACGCTGTTTCCTAGTGCCGGTTTGAAGTTCATGCAGATTTCATTGTAAAACCTAGTTGGAGCCAGCACCTCCCCATATATATGTATGGAGTGTAGTTAGCGACTTAAAACAAACTTTGTGTTCCCAACAAGTTATGTGAAGGACAGCTTTCACACACTCTTATCGCTCAGAACTGAGCATGTGGAGAGACGTTCGTTCAGCTAGCACAAAGAGAACGGGTTGCAGGAGTAACTTTTACTCTGGTTTCTCAGGCTGTTTCCTAGTGCCGGTTTGAAGTTCCTGCAGTTTTCACTGTACAACCGAGTTTGAGCTAGGACATCCCTATATATATGTACGGAGTGGAGGTTGCGACTGAAAAGAAACTTTGTGTTCCCAGCAAGCTAGGTGAAGGACCGCTTTCACACTCTCATATCTCTCAGAACTAAGCATGTGGAGAGACGTTCGTTCATCTAGCACAAAGGTAACGGGTTGCAGGAGAAACTTTTTCTCTGGTTTCTGAGGCTGTTTCCTAGTGCCGGGTTGAAGTTCCTGCAGTTTTTCACTATAAAACCGATTCGCAGCTTGTCCCTACCCATATAAAAGCATGGAGTGGAGTTTGCAACTGAAAAGAATCTATGTGTTCCCAATAAGCTAGTTGAATGACGGCTTTCACCCACACTTATCTCTCAGAACAAATCATGTTGAGAGACGTTCGTTCATGTAGCACAAAATGAACGGGTTGTAGGAGAAACCTATATTCTGGTTTCTCAGAGTGTTTCCTAGTGCCGGTTTGAAGTTGCTGAGTTTTCACTGTAAAACCGAGTTGGAGCTAGGATTTCCCCATCTATATGTATGGAGTGGATTTTTCGACTGAAAAGAATCTTTGTGTGCCCAACAAGCTAGGTGAAGGACGGCTTTCACACTCACTTACATCTCAGAACTGAGCATGTGGGGAGACGTTCGTTCATGTAGCACAAATTGAACGGGTGACAGGAATAACTTTTACTCTGATTACTCAGGATGTTTCCTAGTGCCGGTTTGAAGTTCCTGCAGTTTTCACTGTAAAAACGAGTTGGAGCTTGTACCTCCCCATATATATGTATGGAGTGGAGATTGCGACTGAAAAGAAACTTTGTGTTTCCAACAAGGAAGGTGAAGGACGGCTTTCACACACTCTTATCACTCAGAAATGAGCATGAGGAGAGACGTTCGTTCATCTAGCACAAAGGGAACGGGTTGCAGGAGAAACATTTACTCTGGTTTCTCAGGATGTTTCCTAGTGCCGGTTTGAAGTTCCTGCAGTTTTCACTGTAAAACCGAGTTGCAGCCAGTCCCTACCCATATATATGCATGGAGTGGAGTTTGCAACTGAAAAGAAACTATATGTTCCCAATAAGCTAGGTGAAGGACGGCTTTCACTCACACTTATATCTCAGAAGTGAGCATGAGGAGAGACGTTCTTTCATCTAGCAAAAAGGGAACGGTTTGCAGGAGAAACTTTAATTCTGGATTTGCAGGCTGTTTCCTAGTGCCGGTTTGAAGTTCCTGCAGTTTTCACTGTAAAACCGAGTTGGACCTAGGACTTCCCCATCTATATGTATGGAGTGGAGTTTTCGACTGAAAAGAAACATTGTGTTCTCAACAAGGTAGGTGAAGGACGGCTTTCACTCTCACTTACCTCTGAGAACAGAGTATGTGGTGAGACGTTCGTTCATCTAGCACAAATTGAAAGGGTGGCAGGAGAAACTTTTACTCTGATTACTCAGGATGTTTCCAAGTGCCGGTTTGAATTTCCTGCAGTTTTCACTGTAAAACCAAGTTTGAACTAGGACCTCCCATTATATATGTATGGAGTGGAGTTTGCGACTGAAATAAATTTGTATTCCCAACTAGCTAGTTGAAGGACGGCTTTCACACACACTTATCTCTCAGAACTGAGCATGTGGAGAGACTTTCGTTCATCTAGAACAAAATGAACCTGTGGAGGAGAAAACTGTACTCTGGTTTCTCAGGTTGTTTCCTAGTGCCGGTTTGAAGTTCCTGCAGTTTTCACTGTAAAACGGAGTTGGAGCTAGGGCTTCCCCATATATATGTATGGAGTGTAGTTTGCGACAGAAAACAAACTTTGTGTTCCCAACAAGTTATGTGATGGACAGCTTTCACACACACTTATCTCTCAGAAATGAGCATGTGGAGAGACAATCGTTCATATAACACAAAATGAACGGGTGCAGAATAAACTTTATCTCTGGTTTCTCAGGGTGTTTCCTAGTGCCGTTTTGAAGTTCCTGCAGTTTTCAGAGTAAAACCGAGTTGGATCTAGTACCTCCCCATAGATATGCATGGAGTGGATTTGGCAACTGAAAAGACACTTTGTGTACCAAACAAGCTAGTTGAAAGACGGCTTTCACCCACACTGATCCCTCAGAAAAGAACATGTTGAGAGACGTTCGTTCATGTAGCACAAAATGAACGGGATGCAGGAAAAACCTTTACAATGGTTTCTCAGGCTGTTTCTTAGTGCCGGGTTGATGTTCCTGCAGTTTTCACTGTACAACCGAGTTCGAGCTAGTCCCTACCCATATATATGCATGGAGAGGAGTTTGCTACTGAAAGGAATCTTTGTGTTCCCAACAAGATAGGTAAAGGACGTCTTTCACAAAAACTTATCTCAGAACTGATCATATGGAGAGACGTTTGTTCATCTAGCACAAAGGGAACTGCTTGCAGGAGAAATTTTACTCTGGGTTCTAAGACTGTTTCCTAGTGCCGGTTTGACGTTTATGAAGTATTCACTGTAAAACCGAGTTGGCGCTAGTACCTCCGCATATATATGTTTGGATGGGGTTTGCGACTGAAAAGAAACTTTGTTTTCCCAACAAGCTAGGTGAAGTACGGCTTTCACAAACACTTACCTCTCAGAACTGAGCATGTGGAGAGACGTTCCTTCATCTAGCACAAAGGGAACGGGTGGCCGGAGAAACTTTTCTCAGGTTTTTCAGTCAGTTTCCTATTGCCGGTTTGAAGTTCCTGCAGTTTTCACTGTAAAACCGAGTTGCAGCTAGTTCCTACCCATATATATGTATGGAGTGGATTTTGCGACTGAAAAGAAACTTTGTTTTCCCAACAAGCTAGGTGAAGGACGGCTTTCACACACTCTTTTCTCTCAGATCTAAGCAACTGGAGAGACCATCGTTCATCTAGCACAAAGTAACGAGTTGCAGTAGAAAATTTTACTCTGGTTTCTCACGCTGTTTCCTAGTGCCGGTTTGAAGTTCCTGCAGATTTCATTGTAAAACCGAGTTGGAGCCAGCACCTCCCCATATATATGTATGGAGTGTAGTTTGCGACTTAAAACAAACTTTGTGTTCCCAACAAGTTATGTTAAGGACAGCTTTCACACACACTTATCTCTCAGAACTGAGCATGATGAGAGACGTTGGTTCATATAACACAAAATGAACGGGTGCAGAATAAACTTTTACCCTGGTTTCTCAGTGTTTCCTAGTGCCGGTTTGAAGTTCCTGCAGTTTTCACTGTAAAACCGAGTTGGAGCTAGTACCTCTCCATAGATATGTATGGATTGGAATTTGCGACTGAATAGAAACTTTGTGTTCCCAAAAAGCTATGTGAAGGACGGCTTTCACACACTCTTATCGCTCAGAACTGAGCATGTGGAGAGACGTTCGTTCAGCTAGCACATAGAGAACGTGTTGCAGGAGTAACTTTTACTCTGGTTTCTCAGGCTGTTTTCTAGTGCCGGTTTGAAGTTCCTGCAGTTTTCACTGTACAACCGAGTTTGAGCTAGGACATCCCTATATATATGTACGGAGTGGAGGTTGCGACTGAAAAGAAACTTTGTGTTCCCAGCAAGCTAGGTGAAGGACGGCTTTCACACACTCTTATCGCTCAGAACTGAGCATGTGGAGAGACGTTATTTCATCTATCACAAAGGGAACGGGTTGCAGGAAATACTTTTACTCTAGATTCTCAGGCTGTTTCCTAGTGCCGGGTTGAAGTTCCTGCAGTTTTCACTATAAAACCGATTCGCAGCTTGTCCCTACCCATATAAAAGCATGGAGTGGAGATTGCAACTGAAAAGAAACTTTGTGTTCCCAGCAAGCTAGGTGAAGGACCGCTTTCACACTCTCATATCTCTCAGAACTAAGCATGTGGAGAGACGTTCGTTCGTCTAGCACAAAGGTAACGGGTTGCAGGAGAAACTTTTTCTCTGGTTTCTGAGGCTGTTTCCTAGTGCCGGGTTGAAGTTCCTGCTGTTTTCACTATAAAACCGTTTCGCAGCTTGTCCCTACCCATATAAAAGCATGGAGTGGAGTTTGCAACTGAAAAGAATCTATGTGTTCCCAATAAGCTAGTTGAATGACGGCTTTCACCCACACTTATCTCTCAGAACAAATCATGTTGAGAGACGTTCGTTCATGTAGCACAAAATGAACGGGTTGTAGGAGAAACCTATATTCTGGTTTCTCAGAGTGTTTCCTAGTGCCGGTTTGAAGTTCCTGCAGTTTTCACTGTAAAAACGAGTTGGAGCTTGTACCTCTCCATATATATGTATGGAGTGGAGATTGCGACTGAAAAGAAACTTTGTGTTTCCAACAAGCTAGGTGAAGGACAGCTTTCACACACACTGATCTCTCAGAACTGATCATGAGGAGATACGTTCGTTCATCTAGCACAAATGGAACGGTTTGCAGGGGAATCTTTATTCTGGATTCTCAGGCTGTTTCCTAGTGCCGGTTTGAAGTTCCTGCAGTTTTCACTGTAATTCCGAGTTGGAGCTTTACCTCCCCATATATATGTATGGAGTGGAGTTGGCGACTGCAAAGAAACTTTGTTTTCCCAAGAAGCTAGGTGAAGGACGGCTTTCACACACACTTATCTCTCAGAACTGAGCATGTGGAGAGACGTTCATTCAGCTAGCACAAAATGAACGGGTTGCAGGAGAAACTTTACTCTGGTTTCTCAGGCTGTTTCCTAGTGCTGGTTTGAAGTTCCTGCAGTTTTCACTGTACAACCGAGTTTGAGCTAGGACATCCCTATATATATGTACGGAGTGGAGGTTGCGACTGAAAAGAAACTTTGTGTTCCCAGCAAGCTAGGTGAAGGACGGCTTTCACACACTCTTATCGCTCAGAACTGAGCATGTGGAGAGACGTTATTTCATCTATCACAAAGGGAACGGGTTGCAGGAAATACTTTTACTCTAGATTCTCAGGCTGTTTCCTAGTGCCGGTTTGAAGTTCCTGCAGTTTTCACTGTAAAACCGAGTTGGAGCTAGTACCTCCCCTTATATATGTAAGGAGTGGAGGTTGCGACTGAAAACAAACTTTGTTTTCCCAACAAGCTAGGTGAAGGACGGCTTTCACTCACACTTATCTCTCAGAACTGAGCATGTGGAGAGACGGTCGTTCATCTGGCACAAAGGGAAGTGTTGCAGGAGAAACTTTTACTCTGGTTTCTCAGGGTGTTTCCTAGTGCCGGTTTGAATTTCCTGCAGTTTTCACTGTAATTCCGAGTTGGAGCTTTACCTCCCCATATATATGTATGGAGTGGAGTTGGCGACTGCAAAGAAACTTTGTTTTCCCAAGAAGCTAGGTGAAGGACGGCTTTCACACACACTTATCTCTCAGAACTGAGCATGTGGAGAGACGTTCATTCAGCTAGCACAAATGAACGGGTTGCAGGAGAAACTTTACTCTGGTTTCTCAGGCTGTTTCCTAGTGCTGGTTTGAAGTTCCTGCAGTTTTCACTGTACAACCGAGTTTGAGCTAGGACATCCCTATATATATGTACGGAGTGGAGGTTGCGACTGAAAAGAAACATTGTGTTCCCAGCAAGCTAGGTGAAGGACGGCTTTCACACACTCTTATCGCTCAGAACTGAGCATGTGGAGAGACGTTATTTCATCTATCACAAAGGGAACGGGTTGCAGGAAATACTTTTACTCTAGATTCTCAGGCTGTTTCCTAGTGCCGGTTTGAAGTTCCTGCAGTTTTCACTGTAAAACCGTGTTGGATCTTGTACCCTCCCATAGATATGCATCTAGTGGAGTTTGCAACTGAAAAGAAACTTTGTGTTCCCAACAAGCTATGTGAAGGACGGATTTGACACTCACATATTTCTCAGAACAGAACATGTTGAGAGACGTTCGTTCATCTAGCACAAAATGAACGGGTTGCAGGAGAAACCTTTACTCTGGTTTCTCAGGATGTTTCCTAGTGCCTGTTTGAAGTTCCTGCAGTTTTCACTGTAAAAACGAGTTGGAGCTAGGACTTACCCATCTATATGTATGGAGTGGAATTTGCGACTGAAAAAAATCTTTGTTTTTCCAACAAGCTATGTGAAGAACGGCTTTCACACACTCTTTTCACTCAGAACTGAGCCTGTGTAGAGACGATCGTTCATCTAGCACAAAGGTACCGGTTTGCAGTAGAAGCTTTTACTCTGGGTTCTAAGACTGTTTCCTAGTGCCGGTTTGACGTTTATGCAGTATTCACTGTAAAACCGAGTTAGCGCTAGTACCTCCGCATATATATGTTTGGATGGGTTTGCGACTGAAAAGAAACTTTGTTTTCCCAACAAGCTAGGTGAAGTACGGCTTTCACAAACACTTACCTCTCAGTACTGAGATGTGGAGAAACGTTCCTTCATCTAGCACAAAGGGAACGGTTTGCCGGAGAAACTTTTCTCTGGTTTTTCAGTCTGTTTCCTATTGCCGGTTTGAAGTTCCTGCAGTTTTCACTGTAAAACCGAGTTGCAGCTAGTTCCTACCCATATATATGTATGGAGTGGATTTTGCGACTGAAAAGAAAGTTTGTTTTCCCAAAAAGCTAGGTGAAGGACGGCTTTCACACACTCTTTTCTCTCAGATCTGAGCAACTGGAGAGACCATCGTTCATCTAGCACAAAGTAACGGATTGCAGTAGAAAATTTTACTCTGGTTTCTCACGCTGTTTCCTAGTGCCGGTTTGAAGTTCATGCAGATTTCATTGTAAAACCTAGATGGATCCAGCACCTCCCCATATATATGTATGGAGTGTAGTTAGCGACTTAAAACAAACTTTGTGTTCCCAACAAGTTATGTGAAGGACAGCTTTCACACAGACTTATCTCTCAGAAGTGAGCATGTGGAGAGACTTTCGTTCATATAACACAAAATGAACGGGTGCAAAATAAACTTTTACCCTGGTTTCTCAGAGTGTTTCCTAGTGCCGGTTTGAAGTTCCTGCAGTTTTCACTGTAAAACCGAGTTGGAGCTAGTACCTCCCCATAGATATGCATGGAGTGGGGTTTGCAACTGAAAAGAAACTATGTGTTCCCAACAAGCTAGGTGAAGAATGGCTTTCACCCACACTTACCCCTCAGAACAGAACGTGTTGAGAGACGTACGTTCATCTATCACAAAATGAACGGGTTGCATTAGAAACCTTTACCCTGGATTCTCAGGCTGTTTCTTAGTGCCGGTTTGAAGTACTGCAGTTTTCATTGTACAACCGAGTTGGAGCTAGGACCTCCCATATATATGTATGAAGTGTAGTTTGCGACTGAAAACAATCTTTCTGTTTCCAACAAGTTATGAGAAGGACGGCTTCCACACACTTATCTCTCAGAACTGAGCATGTGGAGAGACGTTCGTTCATCTACCACAAAGGTAACGGGTTGCAGTAGAAAGTTTTACTCTGGTTTCTCAGTCTGTTTCCTAGTGCCGGTTTGAAGTTCCTGCAGTTTTCACTGTAAACCCGAGTTGCAGCTAGTCTCTACCCATATATATGCAAGGAGAGGAGTTTGCAACTGAAAAGAATCTTTGTGTTCCCAACAAGCTAGGTGAAGGACGGCTTTCACACACACTTATCTCTCAGAACTGATCATGAGGAGATACGTTCGTTCATCTAGCACAAATGGAACGGTTTGCAGGAGAATCTTTATTCTGGATTCTCAGGCTGTTTCCTAGTGCCGGTTTGAAGTTCCTGCAATTTTCACTGTAAAACCGAGTTGGAGCTAGTACCTCCCCTTATATATGTAAGGAGTGGAGGTTGCGACTGAAAACAAACTTTGTTTTCCCAACAAGCTAGGTGAAGGATGGCTTTCACTCACACTTATCTCTCAGAACTGAGCATGTGGAGAGACGGTCGTTCATCTGGCACAAAGGGAAGTGTTGCAGGAGAAATTTTTACTCTGGTTTCTCAGGGTGTTTCCAAGTGCCGGTTTGAATTTCCTGCAGTTTTCACTGTAATTCCGAGTTGGAGCTTTACCTCCCCATATATATGTATGGAGTGGAGTTGGCGACTGCAAAGAAACTTTGTTTTCCCAAGAAGCTAGGTGAAGGACGGCTTTCACACACACTTATCTCTCAGAACTGAGCATGTGGAGAGACGTTCATTCAGCTAGCACAAAATGAACGGGTTGCAGGAGAAACTTTACTCTGGTTTCTCAGGCTGTTTCCTAGTGCTGGTTTGATGTTCCTGCAGTTTTCACTGTACAACCGAGTTTGAGCTAGGACATCCCTATATATATGTGCGGAGTGGAGGTTGCGACTGAAAAAAAACTTTGTGTTCCCAGCAAGCTAGGTGAAGGAAGGCTTTCACACACTCTTATCGCTCAGAACTGAGCATGTGGAGAGACGTTATTTCATCTATCACAAAGGGAACGGGTTGCAGGAAATACTTTTACTCTAGATTCTCAGGCTGTTTCCTAGTGCCGGTTTGAAGTTCCTGCAGTTTTCACTATAAAACCGATTCGCAGCTTGTCCCTACCCATATAAAAGCATGGAGTGGAGTTTGCAACTGAAAAGAATCTATGTGTTCCCAATAAGCTAGTTGAATGACGGCTTTCACCCACACTTATCTCTCAGAACAAATCATGTTGAGAGACGTTCGTTCATGTAGCACAAAATGAACGGGTTGTAGGAGAAACCTATATTCTGGTTTCTCAGAGTGTTTCCTAGTGCCGGGTGGAAGTTCCTGCAGTTTTCACTGTAAAAACGAGTTGGAGCTTGTACCTATCCATATATATGTATGGAGTGGAGATTGCGACTGAAAAGAAACTTTGTGTTTCCAACAAGCTAGGTGAAGGACAGCTTTCACACACACTGATCTCTCAGAACTGATCATGAGGAGATACGTTCGTTCATCTAGCACAAATGGAACGGTTTGCAGGGGAATCTTTATTCTGGATTCTCAGGCTGTTTCCTAGTGCCGGTTTGAAGTTCCTGCAATTTTCACTGTAAAACCGAGTTGGAGCTAGTACCTCCCCTTATATATGTAAGGAGTGGAGGTTGCGACTGAAAACAAACTTTGTTTTCCCAACAAGCTAGGTGAAGGACGGCTTTCACTCACACTTATCTCTCAGAACTGAGCATGTGGAGAGACGGTCGTTCATCTGGCACAAAGGGAAGTGTTGCAGGAGAAACTTTTACTCTGGTTTCTCAGGGTGTTTCCTAGTGCCGGTTTGAATTTCCTGCAGTTTTCACTGTAATTCCGAGTTGGAGCTTTACCTCCCCATATATATGTATGGAGTGGAGTTGGCGACTGCAAAGAAACTTTGTTTTCCCAAGAAGCTAGGTGAAGGACGGCTTTCACACACACTTATCTCTCAGAACTGAGCATGTGGAGAGACGTTCATTCAGCTAGCACAAAATGAACGGGTTGCAGGAGAAACTTTACTCTGGTTTCTCAGGCTGTTTCCTAGTGCTGGTTTGAAGTTCCTGCAGTTTTCACTGTACAACCGAGTTTGAGCTAGGACATCCCTATATATATGTACGGAGTGGAGGTTGCGACTGAAAAGAAACTTTGTGTTCCCAGCAAGCTAGGTGAAGGACGGCTTTCACACACTCTTATCGCTCAGAACTGAGCATGTGGAGAGACGTTATTTCATCTATCACAAAGGGAACGGGTTGCAGGAAATACTTTTACTCTAGATTCTCAGGCTGTTTCCTAGTGCCGGTTTGAAGTTCCTGCAGTTTTCACTGTAAAACCGTGTTGGATCTTGTACCCTCCCATAGATATGCATCTAGTGGAGTTTGCAACTGAAAAGAAACTTTGTGTTCCCAACAAGCTATGTGAAGGACGGATTTGACACTCACATATTTCTCAGAATAGAACATGTTGAGAGACGTTCGTTCATCTAGCACAAAATGAACGGGTTGCAGGAGAAACCTTTACTCTGGTTTCTCAGGATGTTTCCTAGTGCCTGTTTGAAGTTCCTGCAGTTTTCACTGTAAAAACGAGTTGGAGCTAGGACTTCCCCATCTATATGTATGGAGTGGAATATGCGACTGAAAAAATCTTTGTTTTTCCAACAAGCTATGTGAAGAACGGCTTTCACACACTCTTTTCACTCAGAACTGAGCCTGTGTAGAGACGATCGTTCATCTAGCACAAAGGTACCGGTTTGCAGTAGAAGCTTTTACTCTGGGTTCTAAGACTGTTTCCTAGTGCCGGTTTGACGTTTATGCAGTATTCACTGTAAAACCGAGTTAGCGCTAGTACCTCCGCATATATATGTTTGGATGGGGTTTGCGACTGAAAAGAAACTTTGTTTTCCCAACAAGCTAGGTGAAGTACGGCTTTCACAAACACTTACCTCTCAGTACTGAGATGTGGAGAAACGTTCCTTCATCTAGCACAAAGGGAACGGTTTGCCGGAGAAACTTTTCTCTGGTTTTTCAGTCTGTTTCCTATTGCCGGTTTGAAGTTCCTGCAGTTTTCACTGTAAAACCGAGTTGCAGCTAGTTCCTACCCATATATATGTATGGAGTGGATTTTGCGACTGAAAAGAAACTTTGTTTTCCCAACAAGCTAGGTGAAGGACGGCTTTCACACACTCTTTTCTCTCAGATCTGAGCAACTGGAGAGACCATCGTTCATCTAGCACAAAGTAACGGATTGCAGTAGAAAATTTTACTCTGGTTTCTCACGCTGTTTCCTAGTGCCGGTTTGAAGTTCATGCAGATTTCATTGTAAAACCTAGATGGAGCCAGCACCTCCCCATATATATGTATGGAGTGTAGTTAGCGACTTAAAACAAACTTTGTGTTCCCAACAAGTTATGTGAAGGACAGCTTTCACACAGACTTATCTCTCAGAAGTGAGCATGTGGAGAGACTTTCGTTCATATAACACAAAATGAACGGGTGCAAAATAAACTTTTACCCTGGTTTCTCAGAGTGTTTCCTAGTGCCGGTTTGAAGTTCCTGCAGTTTTCACTGTAAAACCGAGTTGGAGCTAGTACCTCCCCATAGATATGCATGGAGTGGGGTTTGCAACTGAAAAGAAACTATGTGTTCCCAACAAGCTAGGTGAAGAATGGCTTTCACCCACACTTACCCCTCAGAACAGAACGTGTTGAGAGACGTACGTTCATCTATCACAAAATGAACGGGTTGCATTAGAAACCTTTACCCTGGATTCTCAGGCTGTTTCTTAGTGCCGGTTTGAAGTAACTGCAGTTTTCATTGTACAACCGAGTTGGAGCTAGGACCTCCCATATATATGTATGAAGTGTAGTTTGCGACTGAAAACAATCTTTCTGTTTCCAACAAGTTATGAGAAGGACGGCTTCCACACACTTATCTCTCAGAACTGAGCATGTGGAGAGACGTTCGTTCATCTACCACAAAGGTAACGGGTTGCAGTAGAAAGTTTTACTCTGGTTTCTCAGTCTGTTTCCTAGTGCCGGTTTGAAGTTCCTGCAGTTTTCACTGTAAACCGAGTTGCAGCTAGTCTCTACCCATATATATGCAAGGAGAGGAGTTTGCAACTGAAAAGAATCTTTGTGTTCCCAACAAGCTAGGTGAAGGACGGCTTTCACACACACTTATCTCTCAGAACTGATCATGAGGAGACACGTTCGTTCATCTAGCACAAATGGAACGGTTTGCAGGAGAATCTTTATTCTGGATTCTCAGGCTGTTTCCTAGTGCCGGTTTGAAGTTCCTGCAATTTTCACTGTAAAACCGAGTTGGAGCTAGTACCTCCCCTTATATATGTAAGGAGTGGAGGTTGCGACTGAAAACAAACTTTGTTTTCCCAACAAGCTAGGTGAAGGACGGCTTTCACTCACACTTATCTCTCAGAACTGAGCATGTGGAGAGACGGTCGTTCATCTGGCACAAAGGGAAGTGTTGCAGGAGAAATTTTTACTCTGGTTACTCAGGGTGTTTCCAAGTGCCGGTTTGAATTTCCTGCAGTTTTCACTGTAATTCCGAGTTGGAGCTTTACCTCCCCATATATATGTATGGAGTGGAGTTGGCGACTGCAAAGAAACTTTGTTTTCCCAAGAAGCTAGGTGAAGGACGGCTTTCACACACACTTATCTCTCAGAACTGAGCATGTGGAGAGACGTTCATTCAGCTAGCACAAAATGAACGGGTTGCAGGAGAAACTTTACTCTGGTTTCTCAGGCTGTTTCCTAGTGCTGGTTTGATGTTCCTGCAGTTTTCACTGTACAACCGAGTTTGAGCTAGGACATCCCTATATATATGTGCGGAGTGGAGGTTGCGACTGAAAAAAAACTTTGTGTTCCCAGCAAGCTAGGTGAAGGAAGGCTTTCACACACTCTTATCGCTCAGAACTGAGCATGTGGAGAGACGTTATTTCATCTATCACAAAGGGAACGGGTTGCAGGAAATACTTTTACTTTAGATTCTCAGGCTGTTTCCTAGTGCCGGTTTGAAGTTCCTGCAGTTTTCACTGTAAAACCGTGTTGGATCTTGTACCCTCCCATAGATATGCATCTAGTGGAGTTTGCAACTGAAAAGAAACTTTGTGTTCCCAACAAGCTATGTGAAGGACGGATTTGACACTCACATATTTCTCAGAACAGAACATGTTGAGAGACGTTCGTTCATCTAGCACAAAATGAACGGGTTGCAGGAGAAACCTTTACTCTGGTTTCTCAGGATGTTTCCTAGTGCCTGTTTGAAGTTCCTGCAGTTTTCACTGTAAAAACGAGTTGGAGCTAGGACTTCCCCATCTATATGTATGGAGTGGAATATGCGACTGAAAAAAATCTTTGTTTTTCCAACAAGCTATGTGAAGAACGGCTTTCACACACTCTTTTCACTCAGAACTGAGCCTGTGTAGAGACGATCGTTCATCTAGCACAAAGGTACCGGTTTGCAGTAGAAGCTTTTACTCTGGGTTCTAAGACTGTTTCCTAGTGCCGGTTTGACGTTTATGCAGTATTCACTGTAAAACCGAGTTAGCGCTAGTACCTCCGCATATATATGTTTGGATGGGGTTTGCGACTGAAAAGAAACTTTGTTTTCCCAACAAGCTAGGTGAAGTACGGCTTTCACAAACACTTACCTCTCAGTACTGAGATGTGGAGAAACGTTCCTTCATCTAGCACAAAGGGAACGGTTTGCCGGAGAAACTTTTCTCTGGTTTTTCAGTCTGTTTCCTATTGCCGGTTTGAAGTTCCTGCAGTTTTCACTGTAAAACCGAGTTGCAGCTAGTTCCTACCCATATATATGTATGGAGTGGATTTTGCGACTGAAAAGAAACTTTGTTTTCCCAACAAGCTAGGTGAAGGACGGCTTTCACACACTCTTTTCTCTCAGATCTGAGCAACTGGAGAGACCATCGTTCATCTAGCACAAAGTAACGGATTGCAGTAGAAAATTTTACTCTGGTTTCTCACGCTGTTTCCTAGTGCCGGTTTGAAGTTCATGCAGATTTCATTGTAAAACCTAGATGGAGCCAGCACCTCCCCATATATATGTATGGAGTGTAGTTAGCGACTTAAAACAAACTTTGTGTTCCCAACAAGTTATGTGAAGGACAGCTTTCACACAGACTTATCTCTCAGAAGTGAGCATGTGGAGAGACTTTCGTTCATATAACACAAAATGAACGGGTGCAAAATAAACTTTTACCCTGGTTTCTCAGAGTGTTTCCTAGTGCCGGTTTGAAGTTCCTGCAGTTTTCACTGTAAAACCGAGTTGGAGCTAGTACCTCCCCATAGATATGCATGGAGTGGGGTTTGCAACTGAAAAGAAACTATGTGTTCCCAACAAGCTAGGTGAAGAATGGCTTTCACCCACACTTACCCCTCAGAACAGAACGTGTTGAGAGACGTACGTTCATCTATCACAAAATGAACGGGTTGCATTAGAAACCTTTACCCTGGATTCTCAGGCTGTTTCTTAGTGCCGGTTTGAAGTAACTGCAGTTTTCATTGTACAACCGAGTTGGAGCTAGGACCTCCCATATATATGTATGAAGTGTAGTTTGCGACTGAAAACAATCTTTCTGTTTCCAACAAGTTATGAGAAGGACGGCTTCCACACACTTATCTCTCAGAACTGAGCATGTGGAGAGACGTTCGTTCATCTACCACAAAGGTAACGGGTTGCAGTAGAAAGTTTTACTCTGGTTTCTCAGTCTGTTTCCTAGTGCCGGTTTGAAGTTCCTGCAGTTTTCACTGTAAACCCGAGTTGCAGCTAGTCTCTACCCATATATATGCAAGGAGAGGAGTTTGCAACTGAAAAGAATCTTTGTGTTCCCAACAAGCTAGGTGAAGGACGGCTTTCACACACACTTATCTCTCAGAACTGATCATGAGGAGACACGTTCGTTCATCTAGCACAAATGGAACGGTTTGCAGGAGAATCTTTATTCTGGATTCTCAGGCTGTTTCCTAGTGCCGGTTTGAAGTTCCTGCAATTTTCACTGTAAAACCGAGTTGGAGCTAGTACCTCCCCTTATATATGTAAGGAGTGGAGGTTGCGACTGAAAACAAACTTTGTTTTCCCAACAAGCTAGGTGAAGGACGGCTTTCACTCACACTTATCTCTCAGAACTGAGCATGTGGAGAGACGGTCGTTCATCTGGCACAAAGGGAAGTGTTGCAGGAGAAATTTTTACTCTGGTTACTCAGGGTGTTTCCAAGTGCCGGTTTGAATTTCCTGCAGTTTTCACTGTAATTCCGAGTTGGAGCTTTACCTCCCCATATATATGTATGGAGTGGAGTTGGCGACTGCAAAGAAACTTTGTTTTCCCAAGAAGCTAGGTGAAGGACGGCTTTCACACACACTTATCTCTCAGAACTGAGCATGTGGAGAGACGTTCATTCAGCTAGCACAAAATGAACGGGTTGCAGGAGAAACTTTACTCTGGTTTCTCAGGCTGTTTCCTAGTGCTGGTTTGATGTTCCTGCAGTTTTCACTGTACAACCGAGTTTGAGCTAGGACATCCCTATATATATGTGCGGAGTGGAGGTTGCGACTGAAAAAAAACTTTGTGTTCCCAGCAAGCTAGGTGAAGGAAGGCTTTCACACACTCTTATCGCTCAGAACTGAGCATGTGGAGAGACGTTATTTCATCTATCACAAAGGGAACGGGTTGCAGGAAATACTTTTACTTTAGATTCTCAGGCTGTTTCCTAGTGCCGGTTTGAAGTTCCTGCAGTTTTCACTGTAAAACCGTGTTGGATCTTGTACCCTCCCATAGATATGCATCTAGTGGAGTTTGCAACTGAAAAGAAACTTTGTGTTCCCAACAAGCTATGTGAAGGACGGATTTGACACTCACATATTTCTCAGAACAGAACATGTTGAGAGACGTTCGTTCATCTAGCACAAAATGAACGGGTTGCAGGAGAAACCTTTACTCTGGTTTCTCAGGATGTTTCCTAGTGCCTGTTTGAAGTTCCTGCAGTTTTCACTGTAAAAAACGAGTTGGAGCTAGGACTTCCCCATCTATATGTATCGAGTGGAATTTGCGACTGAAAAAAATCTTTGTTTTTCCAACAAGCTAGGTGAAGGACGGCTTTCACACACTCCTTTCACTCAGAACTGAGCCTGTGTAGAGACGATCGTTCATCTAGCACAAAGGTACCGGTTTGCAGTAGAAGCTTTTACTCTGGGTTCTAAGACTGTTTCCTAGTGCCGGTTTGACGTTTATGCAGTATTCACTGTAAAACCGAGTTAGCGCTAGTACCTCCGCATATATATGTTTGGATGGGGTTTGCGACTGAAAAGAAACTTTGTTTTCCCAACAAGCTAGGTGAAGTACGGCTTTCACAAACACTTACCTCTCAGTACTGAGATGTGGAGAAACGTTCCTTCATCTAGCACAAAGGGAACGGTTTGCCGGAGAAACTTATCTCTGGTTTTTCAGTCTGTTTCCTATTGCCGGTTTGAAGTTCCTGCAGTTTTCACTGTAAAACCGAGTTGCAGCTAGTTCCTACCCATATATATGTATGGAGTGGATTTTGCGACTGAAAAGAAACTTTGTTTTCCCAACAAGCTAGGTGAAGGACGGCTTTCACACACTCTTTTCTCTCAGATCTGAGCAACTGGAGAGACCATCGTTCATCTAGCACAAAGTAACGGATTGCAGTAGAAAATTTTACTCTGGTTTCTCACGCTGTTTCCTAGTGCCGGTTGAAGTTCATGCAGATTTCATTGTAAAACCTAGTTGGAGCCAGCACCTCCCCATATATATGTATGGAGTGTAGTTAGCGACTTAAAACAAACTTTGTGTTCCCAACAAGTTATGTGAAGGACAGCTTTCACACAGACTTATCTCTCAGAAGTGAGCATGTGGAGAGACTTTCGTTCATATAACACAAAATGAACGGGTGCAAAATAAACTTTTACCCTGGTTTCTCAGAGTGTTTCCTAGTGCCGGTTTGAAGTTCCTGCAGTTTTCACTGTAAAACCGAGTTGGAGCTAGTACCCTCCCCATAGATATGCATGGAGTGGGGTTTGCAACTGAAAAGAAACTATGTGTTCCCAACAAGCTAGGTGAAGAACGGCTTTCACCCACACTTACCCCTCAGAACAGAACTTGTTGACAGACGTACGTTCATCTATCACAAAATGAACGGGTTGCATTAGAAACCTTTACCCTAGATTCTCAGGCTGTTTCTTAGTGCCGGTTTGAAGTAACTGCAGTTTTCATTGTACAACCGAGTTGGAGCTAGGACCTCCCATATATATGTATGGAGTGTAGTTTGCGACTGAAAACAATCTTTCTGTTTCCAACAAGTTATGAGAAGGACGGCTTCCACACACTTATCTCTCAGAACTGAGCATGTGGAGAGACGTTCGTTCATCTACCACAAAGGTAACGGGTTGCAGTAGAAAGTTTTACTCTGGTTTCTCAGTCTGTTTCCTAGTTCCGGTTTGAAGTTCCTGCAGTTTTCACTGTAAACCCGAGTTGCAGCTAGTCCCTACCCATATATATGCAAGGAGAGGAGTTTGCAACTGAAAAGAATCTTTGTGTTCCCAACAAGATAGGTGAAGGACGGCTTTCACACACACTTATCTCTCAGAACTGATCATGAGGAGATACGTTCGTTCATCTAGCACAAATGGAACGGTTTGCAGGAGAATCTTTATTCTGGATTCTCAGGCTGTTTCCTAGTGCCGGTTTGAAGTTCCTGCAATTTTCACTGTAAAACCGAGTTGGAGCTAGTACCTCCCCTTATATATGTATGGAGTGGAGTTGGCGACTGCAAAGAAACTTTGTTTTCCCAAGAAGCTAGGTGAAGGACGGCTTTCACACACACTTATCTCTCAGAACTGAGCATGTGGAGAGACGTTCATTCAGCTAGCACAAAATGAACGGGTTGCAGGAGAAACTTTACTCTGGTTTCTCAGGCTGTTTCCTAGTGCCGGTTTGAAGTTCCTGCAGTTTTCACTGTACAACCGAGTTGGAGATAGGTCATCCCTCTATATATGTATGGAGTGGAGGTGGCGACTGAAAAGGAAATATGTGTTCCCATCAAGCTAGGTGAAGGACCGCTTTCACACTCTCATATCTCTCAGAACCGAGCATGTGGAGAGACGTTCGTTCATCTAGCACAAAGGGAACGGGTTGCAGGGGAAACTTTTACTCTGTTATCTCAGGCTGTTTCCTAGTGCCGGTTTGAAGTTCCTGCACTTTTCATTGTAAAAAAGGGTTGTAGACTTGACCTCCCCATATATATGTATGGATTGAAGTTTGCGACTGAAAACAAACTTTGTGTTCCCAACAAGTTATTTGAAGGACGGGTTTCACACACTCTTATCTCTCAGAACTGATCATGTGGAGAGACGTTCGTTCATCTAGCACAAAGGGAACGGGTTGCAGGGGAAACTTTTACTCTGGGTTCTAAGACTGTTTCCTAGTGCCGGTTTGACGTTTATGCAGTATTCACTGTAAAACCGAGTTGGCGCTAGTACCTCCGCATATATATGTTGGAGTGGTTTTTGCGACTGAAAAGAATCTTTGTTTTCCCAACAAATTAGTTGAAGTACGGCTTTCACAAACACTTACTTCTCAGAACTGAGCTTATGGAGAGACGTTCCTTCATCTAGCACAAAGGGAACGGGATGCAGGAGAAATTTTTCTCTGATTTTTCATCTGTTTCCTAGGTGCCGCGTTTGAAGTTCCTGCGATTTTCACTGTAAAAACGAGTTGGAGCTAGGAGTTCCCCATATATATGTATGGATGGAATTTGCGACTGAAAAAACTTTGTGTCCAAAAAGCTAGGTGAAGGACGGCTTCACACACTCTTATCGCTCAGAACTGAGCATGTGAGAGACGTTCGTTCATCTAGCACAAAGAGAACGGTTTTGCAGAGTAACTTTTACTCTGGTTTCTCAGGCTGTTTCCTAGTGCCGGTTTAAAGTTTCCTGCAGTTTTCACTGTACAACCGAGTTTGAGCTAGGACATCCCTGTATATATGTACGGAGTGGAGGTTGCGACTGAAAAGAACTTTGTGTTCCCCAGCAAGCTAGGTGAAGGACCGCTTTCACACTCTCATATCTCTCAGAACTAAGCATGTGGAGAGACGTTCGTTCATCTAGCACAAGGTAACGGGTTGCAGGAGAAACTTTTCTCTGGTTTCTGAGGCTGTTTCCTAGTGCCGGGTGAAGTTCCTGCAGTTTCACTATAAAACCGATTCGCAGCTTGTCCCTACCCATATAAAAGCATGGAGTGGAGTTTGCAACTGAAAAGAATCTATGTGTTCCCAATAAGACTAGTTGAATGACGGCTTTCACCCCACACTTATTCTCTCAGAACAAATCATTATTGCGAGACGTTCGTTCATTGTAGCACAAAATGAACGGGTTGTAGGAGAACACCTATATTCTGGTTTCTCAGAAGTGTTTCCTAGTGCCGGTTGAAGTTGCTGAGTTTTCACATGTTAAAAACCGATTTGGAGCTAGATTTCCCCAATCTATATGTATGGAGTGGATTTTTCGGACTGAAAAGAATCTTTGTGTGCCCAACAAGCTAGGTGAAGGACGGGCTTTCACACTCACTTACATCTCAGAACTGAGCATGTGGGAGCGTTTCGTTCATGTAGCACAATTGAACGGGTACAGGCATAACTTTTACTCTGATTACTCAGGATGTTTCCTAGTGCCCTGGTTTGAAGTTCCTGCAAGTTTCACTGTAAAACCGAGTTGAAAGCCTAGCTACCCTACCCATATATATGCATGGAGTTGTGAGTGTTGCGAACTGAAAGAAACTATCGTGTTTCCCAATCAAGCGAGGATGAAGGACGGCTTTCACATCAACAACAGTATACTCTCAGAACTGAAGCATGAGGAGAGACGGTCGGTTCATTATAAGCACAAAATGGAACGGGTGTCAGGAAGAAATCTTTAATCCTGGATTCTCAGGCTGTTTCCTAGTGCCGGTTTGAAGTTCCTGCAGTTGTTCACTGTAAAACCGAGTTGGAGCGAGTACCTCTCCATTAGATAATGTTGGATTGGAATTTTCGACTGAAAAAAAACTTTTGTGTTCCAACAAGCTATGTGAAGGACGGCTTTCACACACTCTTATCGCTCAGAACTGAGCATAGGGAGAACGTTCGTTCAGCTAGCACAAGAGAACGGGTTGCAGGAGAAACTTTACTCTGGTTTCTCAGGGTGTTTCCTAGTGCCGGTTTGAAGTTCCTGCAGTTTTCACTGTAACCGGTTTGAGCTAGGACTCCCTATATATATGATCGGAGTGGAGGTTGCGACTGAAAAGAAACTTTGTGTTCCCAAAAAGCTAGGTGAAGGACGGCTTTCACACACTCTTATCGCTCAGAAACTGAGCATGTGGAGAGACGTTATTCATCTATCACAAAGGGAACGGGTTGCAGGAAATACTTTTTACTCTAGATTCTCAGGCTGATTCCTAGTGCCGGTTTTGAAGTTCCTGCAGTTTTCACTGTAAAACCGTGTTGGATCTTGTACCCTCCCATAGATATGCATCTAGTGGAGTTTGCACTGAAAAGAAACTTGTGTTCCCAACAAGCTATATGAAGGATGGATTGACATCACAATTTCTCAGAACAGAACATGTAGAGAGACGTTCGTTCATCTAGCACAAATGAACAGGTTGCAGGAGAAACCTTTACTCTGGTTTCTCAGGATGTTTCCTAGTGCCTGTTTTAAGTTCCTGCAGTTTTCACTGTAAAAACGAGTTGGAGCTAGGACTTCCCCATCTATATGTATGGAGTGGAATTGCGACTGAAAAAAATCTTTGTTTTTCCAACAAGCTAGTGAAGGACGGCTTTCACACACTCTTTTCACTCAGAACTGAGCCTGTGTAGAGACGATCGTTCATCTAGCACAAAGGTACCGGTTTGCAGTAGAAGCTTTTACTCTGGGTTCTAAGACTGTTTCCTAGTGCCGGTTTGACGTTTATGCAGTATTCACTGTAAAACCGAGTTAGCGCTAGTACCTCCGCATATATATGTTTGGATGGGTTTTGCGACTGAAAAGAAACTTTGTTTTCCCAACAAGCTAGGTGAAGTACGGCTTTCACAAACACTTACCTCTCAGTACATGAGCATGTGGAGAAACGTTCCTTCATCTAGCACAAAGGGAACGGTTTGCCGGAGAAACTTTCTCTGGTTTTTCAGTCTGTTTCCTATTGCCGGTTTGAAGTTCCTGCAGTTTTCACTGTAAAACCGAGTTGCAGCTAGTTCCCTACCCATATATATGTATGGAGTGGATTTTGCGACTGAAAAGAAACTTTGTTTTCCCAACAAGCTAGGTGAAGGACGGCTTTCACACACTCTTTTCTCTCAGATCTGAGCAACTGGAGAGACCATCGTTCATCTAGCACAAAGTAACGGATTGCAGTAGAAAATTTTACTCTGGTTTCTCACGCTGTTTCCTAGTGCCGGTTTGAAGTTCATGCAGATTTCATTGTAAAACCTAGTTGGAGCCAGCACCTCCCCATATATATGTATGGAGTGTAGTTAGCGACTTAAAACAAACTTTGTGTTCCCAACAAGTTATGTGAAGGACAGCTTTCACACACACTTATCTCTCAGAACTGAGCATGTGGAGAGACGTTCGTTCATATAACACAAAATGAACGGGTGCAAAATAAACTTTTACCCTGGTTTCTCAGAGTGTTTCCTAGTGCCGGTTTGAAGTTCCTGCAGTTTTCACTGTAAAACCGAGTTGGAGCTAGTACCTCCCCATAGATATGCATGGAGTGGGGTTTGCAACTGAAAAGAAACTATGTGTTCCCACAAGCTAGGTGAAGAACTGGCTTTCACCCACACTACCCCTCAGAACAGAACGTGTTGAGAGACGTACGTTCATCTATCACAAAATGAACGGGTTGCATAGAAACCTTTACCCTGGATTCTCAGGCTGTTTCTTAGTGCCGGTTTGAAGTACCTGCAGTTTCATTGTACAACCGAGTTGGAGCTAGGACCTCCCATATATATGTATGGAGTGTAGTTTGCGACTGAAAACAATCTTTCTGTTTCCAACAAGTTATGAGAAGGACGGCTTCCACCACACTCTTATCTCTCCGAACTGAGCATGTGGAGAGACGTTCGTTTCATCTACCACAAAGGTAACGGGTTGCAGTAGAAAGTTTTACCTCTGGTTTCTCAGTCTGTTTCCTAGTGCCGGTTTGAAGTTCCTGCAGTTTTCACTGTAAACCCGAGTTGCAGCTAGTCCCTACCCATATATATGCAATGGAGAGGAGTTTGCAACTGAAAGAATCTTTGTGTTCCCAACAAGCTAGGTGAAGGACGGCTTTCACACACACTTATCTCTCAGAACTGATCATGATGGAGATACGTTCGTTCATCTAGCACAAATGGAACGGTTTGCAGGAGAATCTTTATTCTGGATTCTCAGGCTGTTTCCTAGTGCCGGTTTGAAGTTCCTGCAGTTTTCACTGTAAAACCGAGTTGGAACTGCTACCTCTCCCTTATACATGTATGGATTGTAGTTTTCGAATGAAAAGAAACTTTGTGTTCCCTACAAGCTAGATGAAGGACGGCTTTCACACACTCTTATCTCTCTGAACTGAGCATGTGGAGAGACGTTCGTTCATCTAGCACAAAGAGAACGGTTTGCAGGAAAAACTTTTACTCTGGTTCTCAAGCTGTTTCCTAGTGCCGGTTTGAAGTTCCTGCAGTTTTCACTGTAAAACCGATTCGCAGCCAGTCCCTACCCATATATATGCATGGAGTGGAGTTTGCAACTGAAAAGAAACTATATGTTCCCAATAAGCTAGGTGAAGGACGGCTTTCACACACACTTATGTCTCAGAACTGAGCATGAGGAGAGACGTTCTTTCATCTAGCAAAAAGGGAACGGTTTGCAGGAGAAACTTTAATTCTGGTTTCTCAGGCTGTTTCTTAGTGCCGGTTTGAATTTCCTGCAGTTTTCACTGTAATTCCGAGTTGGAGCTTTACCTCCCCATATATATGTATGGAGTGGAGTTGGCGACTGCAAAGAAACTTTGTTTTCCCAAGAAGCTAGGTGAAGGACGGCTTTCACACACACTTATCTCTCAGAACTGAGCATGTGGAGAGACGTTCGTTCAGCTAGCACAAAATGAACGGGTTGCAGGAGAAACATTTACTCTGGTTTCTCAGGCTGTTTCCTAGTGCCGGTTTGAAGTTCCTGGCAGTTTTCACTGTACAACCGAGTTGGAGATAGGTCATCCCTCTATATATGTATGGAGTGGAGGTGGCGACTGAAAAGGAAATATGTGTTCCCATCAGCTAGGTGAAGGACCGCTTTCACACTCTCATATCTCTCAGAAACCGAGCATGTGGAGAGACGTTCGTTCATCTAGCACAAAGGGAACGGGTTGCAGGGGATACTTTACTCTGTTATCTCAGGCTGTTCCTAGTGCCGGTTTGAAGTTCCTGCACTTTTCATTGTAAAAAAGGGTTGTAGACTTGACCTCCCCATATATATGTATGGAGTGAAGTTTGCGACTGAAAACAAATTTGTGTTCCCAACAAGTTATGTGAAGGACGGCTTTCACACACTCTTATCTCTCAGAACTGATCATGTGGAGAGACGTTCGTTCATCTAGCACAAAGGCAACGGGTGCAGGAGAAACTTTTACTCTGGGTCTAAAGACTGTTTCCTAGTGCCGGTTTGACGTTTATGCAGTATTCACTGTAAAACCGAGTTGGCGCTAGTACCTCCGCATATATATGTTGGAGTGGGGTTTGCGACTGAAAAGAAACTTTGTTTTCCCAACAAATTAGGTGAAGTACGGCTTTCACAAACACTTACTTCTCAGAACTGAGCTTATGGAGAGACGTTCCTTCATCTAGCACAAAGGGAACGGGTTGCAGGAGAAATTTTTCTCTGATTTTTCAGTCTGTTTCCTAGTGCCGGTTTGAAGTTCCTGGAGTTTTCACTGTAAAAACGAGTTGGAGCTAGGACTTCCCCATATATATGTATGGATTGGAATTTGCGACTGAAAACAAACTTTGTGTTCCCAAAAAGCTAGGTGAAGAATGGCTTTCACACACTCTTATCGCTCAGAACTTAGCATGTGGAGAGACGTTCGTTCAGCTAGCACAAAGAGAACGGGATGCAGGAGTAACTTTTACTCTGGTTTCTCAGGCTGTTTCCTAGTGCCGGTTTGAAGTTCCTGCAGTTTTCACTGTACAACCGAGTTTGAGCTAGGACATCCCTGTATATATGTACGGAGTGGAGGTTGCGACTGAAAAGAAACTTTGTGTTCCCAGCAAGCTAGGTGAAGGACCGCTTTCACACTCTCATATCTCTCAGAACTAAGCATGTGGAGAGACGTTCGTTCATCTAGCACAAAGGTAACGGGTTGCAGGAGAAACTTTTTCTCTGGTTTCTGAGGCTGTTTCCTAGTGCCGGGTTGAAGTTCCTGCAGTTTTCACTATAAAACCGATTCGCAGCTTGTCCCTACCCATATAAAAGCATGGAGTGGAGTTTGCAACTGAAAAGAATCTATGTGTTCCCAATAAGCTAGTTGAATGACGGCTTTCACCCACACTTATCTCTCAGAACAAATCATGTTGAGAGACGTTCGTTCATGTAGCACAAAATGAACGGGTTGTAGGAGAAACCTATATTCTGGTTTCTCAGAGTGTTTCCTAGTGCCGGTTTGAAGTTGCTGAGTTTTCACTGTAAAACCGAGTTGGAGCTAGGATTTCCCCATCTATATGTATGGAGTGGATTTTTCGACTGAAAAGAATCTTTGTGTGCCCAACAAGCTAGGTGAAGGACGGCTTTCACACTCACTTACATCTCAGAACTGAGCATGTGGGGAGACGTTCGTTCATGTAGCACAAATTGAACGGGTGACAGGAATAACTTTTACTCTGATTACTCAGGATGTTTCCTAGTGCCGGTTTGAAGTTCCTGCAGTTTTCACTGTAAAAACGAGTTGGAGCTTGTACCTCCCCATATATATGTATGGAGTGGAGATTGCGACTGAAAAGAAACTTTGTGTTTCCAACAAGGAAGGTGAAGGACGGCTTTCACACACTCTTATCACTCAGAAATGAGCATGAGGAGAGACGTTCGTTCATCTAGCACAAAGGGAACGGGTTGCAGGAGAAACATTTACTCTGGTTTCTCAGGATGTTTCCTAGTGCCGGTTTGAAGTTCCTGCAGTTTTCACTGTAAAACCGAGTTGCAGCCAGTCCCTACCCATATATATGCATGGAGTGGAGTTTGCAACTGAAAAGAAACTATATGTTCCCAATAAGCTAGGTGAAGGACGGCTTTCACTCACACTTATATCTCAGAAGTGAGCATGAGGAGAGACGTTCTTTCATCTAGCAAAAAGGGAACGGTTTGCAGGAGAAACTTTAATTCTGGATTTGCAGGCTGTTTCCTAGTGCCGGTTTGAAGTTCCTGCAGTTTTCACTGTAAAACCGAGTTGGACCTAGGACTTCCCCATCTATATGTATGGAGTGGAGTTTTCGACTGAAAAGAAACATTGTGTTCTCAACAAGGTAGGTGAAGGACGGCTTTCACTCTCACTTACCTCTGAGAACAGAGTATGTGGTGAGACGTTCGTTCATCTAGCACAAATTGAAAGGGTGGCAGGAGAAACTTTTACTCTGATTACTCAGGATGTTTCCAAGTGCCGGTTTGAATTTCCTGCAGTTTTCACTGTAAAACCAAGTTTGAACTAGGACCTCCCATTATATATGTATGGAGTGGAGTTTGCGACTGAAATAAATTTGTATTCCCAACTAGCTAGTTGAAGGACGGCTTTCACACACACTTATCTCTCAGAACTGAGCATGTGGAGAGACTTTCGTTCATCTAGAACAAAATGAACCTGTGGAGGAGAAAACTGTACTCTGGTTTCTCAGATTGTTTCCTAGTGCCGGTTTGAAGTTCCTGCAGTTTTCACTGTAAAACGGAGTTGGAGCTAGGGCTTCCCCATATATATGTATGGAGTGTAGTTTGCGACAGAAAACAAACTTTGTGTTCCCAACAAGTTATGTGATGGACAGCTTTCACACACACTTATCTCTCAGAAATGAGCATGTGGAGAGACGATCGTTCATATAACACAAAATGAACGGGTGCAGAATAAACTTTTTCTCTGGTTTCTCAGGGTGTTTCCTAGTGCCGTTTTGAAGTTCCTGCAGTTTTCAGAGTAAAACCGAGTTGGATCTAGTACCTCCCCATAGATATGCATGGAGTGGATTTGGCACCTGAAAAGAAACTTTGTGTACCAAACAAGCTAGTTGAAAGACGGCTTTCACCCACACTGATCCCTCAGAAAAGAACATGTTGAGAGACGTTCGTTCATGTAGCACAAAATGAACGGGATGCAGGAAAAACCTTTACAATGGTTTCTCAGGCTGTTTCTTAGTGCCGGGTTGATGTTCCTGCAGTTTTCACTGTACAACCGAGTTCGAGCTAGTCCCTACCCATATATATGCATGGAGAGGAGTTTGCTACTGAAAGGAATCTTTGTGTTCCCAACAAGATAGGTAAAGGACGGCTTTCACACACACTTATCTCTCAGAACTGATCATGTGGAGAGACGTTCGTTCATCTAGCACAAAGGGAACTGCTTGCAGGAGAAACTTTTACTCTGGGTTCTAAGACTGTTTCCTAGTGCCGGTTTGACGTTTATGAAGTATTCACTGTAAAACCGAGTTGGCGCTAGTACCTCCGCATATATATGTTTGGATGGGGTTTGCGACTGAAAAGAAACTTTGTTTTCCCAACAAGCTAGGTGAAGTACGGCTTTCACAAACACTTACCTCTCAGAACTGAGCATGTGGAGAGACGTTCCTTCATCTAGCACAAAGGGAACGGGTGGCCGGAGAAACTTTTCTCAGGTTTTTCAGTCAGTTTCCTATTGCCGGTTTGAAGTTCCTGCAGTTTTCACTGTAAAACCGAGTTGCAGCTAGTACCTACCCATATATATGTATGGAGTGGATTTTGCGACTGAAAAGAAACTTTGTTTTCCCAACAAGCTAGGTGAAGGACGGCTTTCACACACTCTTTTCTCTCAGATCTAAGCAACTGGAGAGACCATCGTTCATCTAGCACAAAGTAACGAGTTGCAGTAGAAAATTTTAATCTGGTTTCTCACGCTGTTTCCAAGTGCCGGTTTGAAGTTCCTGCAGATTTCATTGTAAAACCGAGTTGGAGCCAGCACCTCCCCATATATATGTATGGAGTGTAGTTTGCGACTTAAAACAAACTTTGTGTTCCCAACAAGTTATGTGAAGGACAGCTTTCACACACACTTATCTCTCAGAACTGAGCATGATGAGAGACGTTGGTTCATATAACACAAAATGAACGGGTGCAGAATAAACTTTTACCCTGTTTTCTCAGTGTTTCCTAGTGCCGGTTTGAAGTTCCTGCAGTTTTCACTGTAAAACCGAGTTGGAGCTAGTACCTCTCCCATAGATATGCATGGAGTGTAGTTTGCAACTGAAAAGAAACTTTGTGTTCCCAACAAGCTAGGTGAAGAACGGCTTTCACCCACACTTACCCCTCAGAACAGAACGTGTTGAGAGTCGTTCGTTCATTTATCACAAAATGAACGGGTTGCATTAGAAACTTTTACCCTGGATTCTCAGGCTGTTTCTTAGTGCCGGTTTGAAGTTCCTGCAGTTTTCACTGTACAACCGAGTTGGAGCTAGGACCTCCCATATATATGTATGGAGTGTAGTTTGAGACTGAATACAAACTTTATTTTCCAACAAGTTATGAGAAGGACGGCTTTCACACACTATTATCTCTCAGACCTGAGCATGTGGAGAGACGATCGTTCATCTAACACAAAGGTAACAGGTTGCAGTAGAAAGTTTTACTCTGGTTTCTCAGTCTGTTTCCTAGTGCCGGTTTGAAGTTCCTGCAGTTTTCACTGTAAACCCGAGTTGCAGCTAGTCCCTACCCATATATATTCTTGGAGAGGTGTTTGCAACTGAAAAGAATCTTTGTGTTCCCAACAAGCTAGGTGAAGGACGGCTTTCACACACACTTATCTCTCAGAACTGATCATGAGGAGATACGTTCGTTCATCCAGCACAAATGGAACGGTTTGCAGGAGAATCTTTATTCTGGATTCTCAGGCTGTTTCCTAGTGCCGGTTTGAAGTTCCTGCAGTTTTCACTGTAAAACAGAGTTGGAACTACTACCTCCCCTTATACATGTATGGATTGTAGTTTGCGACTGAAAAGAAACTTTGTGTTCCCTACAAGCTAGTGAAGGACGGCTTTCACACACTCTTTTCACTCAGAACTGAGCCTGTGTAGAGACGATCGTTCATCTAGCACAAAGGTACCGGTTTGCAGTAGAAGCTTTTACTCTGGGTTCTAAGACTGTTTCCTAGTGCCGGTTTGACGTTTATGCAGTATTCACTGTAAAACCGAGTTAGCGCTAGTACCTCCGCATATATATGTTTGGATGGGGTTTGCGACTGAAAAGAAACTTTGTTTTCCCAACAAGCTAGGTGAAGTACGGCTTTCACAAACACTTACCGTCTCAGTACTGAGATGTGGAGAAACGTTCCTTCATCTAGCACAAAGGGAACGGTTTGCCGGAGAAACTTTCTCGGGTTTTTCAGTCTGTTTCCTATTGCCGGTTTGAAGTTCCTGCAGTTTTCACTTGTAAAACGAGTTGCAGCTAGTTCCTGCCCATATATATGTATGGAGTGGATTTTGCGACTGAAAAGAAACTTTGTTTTCCCAACAAGCTAGGTGAAGGACTGGCATTCACACACTCTTTTCTCTCAGATCTGAGCAACTGGAGAGACCATCGTTCATCTAGCACAAAGTAACGGATTGCAGTAGAAAATTTTACTCTGGTTTCTCACGCTGTTTCCTAGTGCCGGTTTGAAGTTCCTGCAGTTTTCACTGTAAAACCGAGTCGCAGCCAGTCCCTACCCATATATATGCATGGAGTGTAGTTTGCAACTGAAAAGAAACTATATGTTCCCAATAAGCTAGGTGAAGGACGGCTTTCACACACACTTATGTCTCAGAACTGAGCATGAGGAGAGACGTTCTTTCATCTAGCAAAAAGGGAACGGTTTGCAGGAGAAACTTTAATTCTGGTTTCTCAGGCTGTTTCTAGGTGCTGGTTTGAAGCTCCTGCAGTTTTCACCATAAAACCGAGTTGGAGCTAGGACCTCCCCATATAAATGTATGGAGTGGAGTTTGCGACTGAAAAGAAACTTTGTGTTAACAACAAGCTAGTTGAAGGACGGGTTTCACACACACTTATTTCTCAGAACTGAGCATGTGGAGACACGTTCGTACATCTAGCACAAAATGAACGGGTTGCAGGAGAAACTTTACTCTGGTTTCTCAGTCTGTTTCCTAGTGCCGGTTTGAATTTCCTGCAGTTTGCACTGTAATACAGAGTTGGAGCTGTACCTCCCCATATATATATATGGAGTGGAGTTTGGGACTGAAAAGAAACTTTGTGTTCCCAGCAAGCTAGGTGAAGGACCGCTTTCACACTCTCATATCTCTCAGAACTGAGCATGTGGAGAGACGTTCGTTCATCTAGCACAAAGGGAACGGGTTGCAGGAGAAACTTTTACTCTGGTATCTCAGTTAGTTTCCTAGTGCCGATTTGAAGTTCCTGCACTTTTCATTGTAAAAAAGGGTTGGAGACTGGACCTCCCCATATATATGTATGGAGTGAAGTTTGCGACTGAAAACAAACTTTGTGTTCCCAACAAGTTATGTGAAAGACGGCTTTCACACACTCTTAACTCTCAGAACAGATCATGTGGAGAGACGTTCGTTCATCTAGCACAAAGGTAACGGGTTGCAGTAGAAACTTTTACTCTGGATTCTCAGGCTGTTTCCTAGGGCCGGTTTGAAGTTCCTGCAGTTTTCACAGTAAAACCGAGTTGCAGCTATTCCCTACCCATATATATGCATGGAGAGGTGTTTGCTACTGAAAAGAATCTTTGTGTTCCCAACAAGCTAGGTGAAGGACGGCTTTCAAACACACTTATCTCTCAGAACTGATCATGTGGAGAGACGTTCGTCCATCTAGCACAAAATGTACGGTTTGCATTAGAAACTTTTACTCTGGTTTCTCAGTCTGTTTCCTAGTTGCAGTTTGACGTTCCTGCAGTTTTCACTGTAAAACCGAGTTGGAGCTAGGACCTCCCCATATATATGTATGGAGTGGAAGTTGCGACTGAAAAGATACTTTGTGTTTCCAACAAGCTAGATGAAGGACGGCTTTCACACACTCTTATCTATCAGAACTGAGCATGTGGAGAGACGTTCGTTCATCTAACGCAAAGGGAACGGGTTGCAGGAGAATCTTTTAATCAGGGTTCTAAAACTGTTCCTAGTGCCGGTTTGACATTTATGCAGTTTTCATGAAAACCGATGAGTTGGAGTAGTCACCATAGATATGCATGGAGTGGGTTTGCAACTGAAAAGAAACTTGTGTTC
>NC_045731.1:7329426-7365210 GCF_009834535.1 Camelus ferus | reverse complement strand
TACAGAGAAAACTGCAGGAACTTCCATCCGACACTAGGAAACACACTGAGAAACCACAGTAAAATATTCCCCTGCAAAACGTTTCCGTTGTGCTAGATGAATGACCGTGTCTTCAGATGCTCAGATCTGAGAGATAAGTGTGTGTTAAATCCGTTCTTCAAATAGCTTGTTGGGAACACAAAGATTCTATTCAGTTGCAAACCACAATCCATATATATATAAGGGGAGGTACTAGCTCCAACTCGTGTTTACAGTGAAAACTGCAGGAACTTCAAACTGGCACTAGGAAACAGATTGAAAAACCAGATAATATTTTCTCTTGCAACCCATTCCCTTTGTGCTAGATGAATGAACGTCTCTCCACATGCTCAGTTCTGAGAGGTAAGTGTGTGTGAAAGGCGTCCTTCAACTACCTTGTCGGGAACACAAAGTTTCTTTTCAATTGCAAACTACACTCCATACATATATATGGGGAGGTACTAGCTCATTTCAGTTTTACAGTGAAAACTGCAGGAACTTCAATACGGCACTAGGAATCAAACTGACAAAGCTTAGTAAAATTTCCCCTGCAAACCGTTCCATTTGTGCTAGGTGAACGAAAGTCTGTCCACATGCTCAGTTCTGAGATATAAGTGGGTGAGAAAGCCATCCTTCACCTAGCTTGTTGGAAACACAAAGTTTCTTTTCAGTTGCTATCTACAATCCATACATATATATGGGGAGGTACTACCTCCAACTCTGTTTTACAGTGAAAACTGCAGGAATTTCAAACCGGCACTAGGAAACAGCATGAGAATCCAGAGTCAATGTTTCTCCTGCAACCCGTTCCCTTTTTGCTAGGTGAACGGAATTTTCTCAACATGCTCAGTTCTGAGAGATAAGTGTGTCTGATAGCCGTACTTCACCTAGCTTGTTGGGAACACAAAGATTTTTTCAGTTGCAAACTACAATGCATAAAAATATGGGGAGGTATAATCTTCAACTCGGTTTAACAGTGAAAAATGCAGGAACTTCAAACCTGCACTAGGAAGCAGACTCAGAACCCAGAGTAAAAGTTTCTACTTAAACCCATTCCCTTGATTTTAGGTGAACGAACGTCTCTCAACATGCTCATTTCTGAGATAAATTTGTGTGAAAGACGTCCTTCACCTAGCTTGTTAGGAACACAAAGTTTCTTTTCAGTTGCAAACTACACTCCATACATATATATAGGGAGGTCCAAGCTCCAACTGGGCTTTACAGCGAAAACTGAAGGAACTTCCATACGGCACCAGGAAACAGACTGAGAATGGTTAGTAAAATTTTTCCTGCAAACCTTTTCTTTGTGCTAGGTGAACGAACGTCTCTCCTTATGCTCAGTCTGAGAGATAAGTGTGGGTGAAAGCCATTCTTCATCTTTCTTGTTGTGAACACAAAGTTCCTTTTCAGTTGCAAACTACAGTCCATACATTTATATGGGGAGGTTCAAGCAGCAACACGGTTTTACAGTGAAAAATGCAAGAACTTCAAACTGGCAATAGGAAACAGACTGAGAAACCAGAGTAAATATTACACTTGCAAAGCGTTCACATTTTGTTAGGTGAACGAACATTTCTCCACATGCTCAGTTCTGAGAGATAAGTGTGTGTGAAAGCCGACCTTCAAATATCTTGTTGGGAACACAAAGTTTCTTTTCAGTTGCAAACTACACTCCATACATATATATGGGGCGGTACTGGCTCCAAATCTATTTTACAGTGAAAACTGCAGGAGCTTCAAAACGGCACTAGGAAACAGACCGAGAACCAGAGTAAAAGTTTCGCCTGCAAAACGTTCAATTTTGTGCTAATGAACGAACGTCTCTCCACATGCTCAGTTCTGAGAGATAAGTGTGTGTGAAAGCCGTACTTCACCTAGTTTGTTGGTAATACAAATTTTCATTTCAGTTGCAATCTACACTTCATACATGTAAATGGGGAGGTACTAGCTCCAACTCGGTTTTACAGTGAAAAATGCAGGAACATAATACCGGCACTAGGAAACAGACTGAGAAACCAGAGTAACAGTTTCCCGTGCAAACAGTTCCCTTTGTGCTAGATGAATGAACGTCTCTCCACATGCTCAGTTCTGAGAGATAAGTGTGTGCAAATGCCGTCCTTCACCTAGCTTGTTGGGAACACAAAGTTTCTTTCAGTTGCAAACTACACTGCATACATATATGGGGAGGTAGAAGCTCCAACTCGGTTTTACAGTGAAAACTGCAGGAACTTCAAACCGGCACTAGGAAACACACTGAGAAACAAAAAAAAACCGTTTCCCCTGCAACCCGTTCCCTTTGTGCTAGATGAACGATCGTCTCTCCACATGATCAGTTCTGAGAGTTTAGTGTGTGTAAAAGCCGTCCTTCACCTTGTTTGTTGGGAACACAAAGTTTCTATTCATTTGCAAATTACACTCCATACATTTATATGGGGAGGACCTAGCTCCAACACGGTTTTACAGTGAAAACTGCAGGAAGTTCAAACCGGCACTAGGAAACAGACTGAGAAAACTGAGTAAATTTTACACATTCAAAGCTTTCTTATTGTGCTATGTGAACGAAAATTTCCTCACATGCTCTGTTCTGAGAAATAAGTGTGTGTGAAAGCCGTCCTTCAGCTAGCTTGTTGGGAATACAAGTTTTCATTTCAGTTGCAAACTACACTTCATACATATAAATGGGGAGGTACTAGCTCCAAATCGGTTTTACAGTGAAAACTGCAGGAACTTCAAACCGGCACTAGGAAACATACTCAGAAATCAGAGAAACAGTTTCTCCTGCAACCTCTTCCCTTTTTGCTAGGTGAACGAACGTCTCTCCACATGCTCAGTTCTGAGAGATAAGTGTGTGTGGAAGCCGTCCTTCACCTTGGTTGTTGGGAAAACAAAGATTCTTCTCAATTGCAAACTACAATCCATACATATATATGGGGAGGTACTAGCTCCAAATCGGTTTTACAGAGAAAACTGCAGGAGCTTCCAAACGACACTAGGAAACACACTGAGAAACCAGAGTAAGATGTTCCCCTGCAACCCGTTCCCTTTGTGCTAGATGAATGAAAGTCTCTCCAGATGCTCAGATCTGAGATTTAATTGTGTGTGAAATCCGTCCTTCACCGAGCTTGTTGGGAACACAAAGATTCTTTTCAGTTGCAAACCACAATCCATACATATATAAGGTGAGGTAATAGCTCCAACTCGGGTTTACAGTGAAAACTGCAGGAACTTCTAACCGGCACTTGGAAACAGATTGAGAAACCAGAGAAAAGTTTCTCCTGCAACCTTTACCCTTTGTGCTAGTTGAACAAACGTCTCTCCACATGCTCAGTTCTGAGAGATTAGTTTGTGTAAAAGGCGTCTTCACCTTGTTTGTTGGGAACACAAAATTTCTCTTCATTTGCAAACTACACTCCATATATTTATATGGGGAATATATAGCTCCAAAACGGTTTTACCGTGAAAACTGCATGAATTTCAAAACGGCACAAGGAAACACACTGAGAATCCAGAGTAAAATTTTCTCCTTCAGAACGTTCCATTTTGTGCTAGATGAACGAACGTCTTTCCACATACTCAATTCTGAAATATATGTGTGTGTGAATGCTGTCCTTCACCTAGTTTGTTGGTAATACAAATTTTCATTTCATTTGCAAACTACAGTTCATACATATAAATGGGGATGTACTAGCTCCAACTCGGTTTTACAGTGAAAAATGCTGGAACTTAATACCGGCAATAAAACAGACTGAGAAACCAGAGTAACAGATTCCCCTGCAACCCGTTCTTTTTGTGCTAGATGAAAGAACGTCTCTCCACATGCTCAGTACTGAGAGATAAGTGTGTGTGAAAGCCGTCCTTCACCTAGCTTGTTGGGAACACAAAGTTTTTTAAGTTGCAAACTACACTGCTTACATATATGGGGAGTTATAAGTTCCAAACGGTTTTACATTGAAAACTGCAGGAATTCAAACCGGCACCAGAAAAAATAATGAGAAACCAGAGTAAATGTTACACTTGCAAATTGTTCCCATTCTGCTAGGTGAACGAATTTTCTCCACATGCTCAGTTCTGAAAGATAAGTGTGTGTGAAAGCCGTCCTTCACCTAGCTTGTTGGGAACACAAAGATTCTTTTCAGTTGCAAACTACACTCCATACATATATATGGGGAGGTACTAGCTCAAATCGGTTTTACAGTGAAAAATGCAGGAACTTCAAACCGGCACTAGGAAACTGACTGAGAAACCAGAGTAAAAGATTCCGCTGCAAACCATTCCCTTTGTGTTACATGAACGAACGTCTCTCCACATGCTCAGTTCTGAGAGATAATTGTGTGTGAAAGCCGTCCTTCACCTAGCTTGTTGGGAACACAAATTTTCTATTCAGGTGCAATCTACACTCCATACATATATATGGGGAGGTCCTACTTGCAACTGGTTTTTACAGTGAAAACTGCAGGAACTTCAAACTGGAACTAGGTAACAGCCTGAAAAACCAGAGTAAAAATTTCTCTTGCAAAACGTTCCCTTTGTGCTAGGTAAACAAACGTCTCTCCACATGCTCAGTTCTGAGAGATATGTGTGTGTGAAAGCCGTTCTTCACCTAGCTTGTTCGGAACACAAAGATTCTTCTCAGTTGCAAACTACACTACGTACATATATATGGGTAGGTACTAGCTCCAACTCGGTTTTAAAGAGAAAACTGCAGGAAATTCCAACCGAAACTAGGAAACACATGGAGAAACCTGAGTAAAATGTTCACCTTCAACCATTTCCCTTTGTGCTAGATGAATGAACGTCTCTCCAGATGCTCAGATCTGAGAAATAAATGTGTGTGAAAGCCGTCCTTCACCTAGCTTGTTGGGAACACAAAGTTTCTTTTCAGTTGCAAACCACAATCCATAGATATATAAGGGGAGGAACTAGATCCAACTCGGGGTTACAGTGAAAACTGCAGGATCTTCAAACTGGCACTAGGAAACAGAATGAGAAACCAGAGATTAGTTCCTCCTGCAACCCGTTCCATTTGAGCTAGATGAATGAACGTCACTCCACATGCTCAGCTATGAGAAGTAAGTGTGTGTGAAAGCCGTCCTTCAACTAGCTTGTTGGGAACACAATGTTTCTTCTAATTTGCAAACTACACTCCATAAATATAGATGGGGAGGTACTAGGTCCAAATCGGTTTTACAGTGAAAACTGCAGGATCTTCAATACGGCACTGGGAAACAGACTGAGAAAGCTAAGTAAAATTTCCACTACAACCCGTTCCCTTTGTGCTAGATGAACGAACGTCTCTCCACATGCTCAGTTCTGAGAGATAATTGTGTGTGAAAGCCGTCCTTCAAATAGCTTGTTGGGAACACAAAATATCTTTTCATTTGCAAACTACAATCCATACATATATATGGGGAGGTACTAGCTCCAACTCGGTTTTACAGTGAAAACTGCAGGAACTTCAAACCTGCACTAGGAAACAGACTCAGAACACAGAGTAAAAATTTCTCCTTAAACCAATTCCCTTTGTGCTAGGTGAACGAAAGTCTCTTCAACATGCTCATTTCTGAGAGATAAATTTGTGTGAAAGACGTCCTTAACCTAGCTTGTTAGGAACACAAAGTTTCTTTTCAGTTCCAAACTACACTCCATACATATATATAGGGAGGTCCAAGCTCCAACTGGGTTTTAAAGTGAAAACAGCAGGAACTTCAATACGGCACCAGGAAACAGACAGAGAAAAGTTAATAAAATTATTCCTGCAAACCTTTCCCTTTGTGCTACATGTACGAACGTCTCTCCACATGCTCAGTTGAGAGATAACTGTGTGTGAAAGCCGACCTTCACATAGCTTGTTGAGAACGCAAATTTCTTTTCAGTTGCAAACTACACTCCATACATATATATGGGAAGGTAATAGCTCCAACTGGGTTTTACAGTGAAAACTGCAGGTACTTCAAATCGGCACTAGGAAACAGACTGAGAAACCAGAGTAAATGTTCCTCTTGCAACCCATTCACTTGTGCTAGGTGAATGAACGCCTCTCCTTATTCTCACTCTGAGAGATAAGTGAGGGTGAAAGCCGTCCTTCAACTATCTTGTTGTGAACACAATGTTACTTTCAGTTGCAAACTACAGTCCATACATTTATATGGGGAGGATCAAGCAGCAACACGGTTTTACAGTGAAAATTGCAAGAACTTCAAACCGGCAGTAGGAAACAGACTGAGAAACCAGAGTAAATGTTACACTTGCAAAGCGTTCACATTTTGTTAGGTGAACGAACTTTTATCAACATGCTCACTTCTGAGAGATAAGTGTGTGTGAAAGCCGACCTTCACCTATCTTGTTGGGAACACAAAGTTTCTTTTCAGTTGTAAATTACACCCCATACATATATATGGGTCGGTCCTGGCTCCAACTCTGTTTTACAGTGAAAACTGCAGGAGCTTCAAACCGGCACTAGGAAACAGACCGAGAACCAGAGTAAAAGTTTCGCCTGCAAAACGTTCCAATTTGTGCTAGATGAACGATCGTCTCTCCACTTGCTCAGTTCTGAGAGATAAGTGTGTGTGAAAGCCGTACTTCACCTAGTTTGTTGGTAATACAAATTTTCATTTCAGTTGCAAACTACAATTCATACATATAAATGGGGAGGTACTAGCTCCAACTCGGTTTTACAGTGAAAAATGCAGGAACATAATACCGGCACTAGGAAACAGACTGAGAAACCACAGTAACAGTTTCCCCTGCAAAAAATTCCCTTTGTGCTAGATGAATGAACGTCTCTTCACATGCTAAGTTCTCAGAGATAAGTATGTGCAAATGACGTCCTTCACATAGCTTGTTGGTAACAGAAAGTTTCTTTCAGTTGCAAACTACACTGGATACATATATGGGGAGGTAGAAGCTCCAACTCGGTTTTACAGTGAAAACTGCAGGAACTTCAAACCGGCACTAGGAAACAGACTGAGAAGCCAAAAAAACAGTTTCCACTGCAAACCGTTCCCTTTGTGCTAGATGAAAAATCGTCTCTCCACATGCTCAGTTCTGAGAGTTTAGTGTGTGTAAAAGCCGTCCTTCACCTTTTTTGTTGGGAACACAAAGTTTCTATTCAGTTGCAAATTACACTCCATACATTTATATGGGGAGGACCTAGCTCCAACACGGTTTTACTGTGAAAACTGCAGGAACTTCAAACCGGCACTAGGAAACAGACTGAGAAACCAGAGTAAATTTTACACTTTCAAAGCTTTCTTATTGTGCTAGGTGAACGAAATTTTCCCCACATGCTCTGTTCTGAGAAATTAGTGTGTGTGAAAGCCGTCCTTCAGCTAGCTTGTTGGGAATACAAGTTTTCATTTCAGTTTCAAACTACACTTCATACATATAAATGGGGTGGCACTAGCTCCAAATCGATTTTACAGTTAAAACTGAAGGAACTTCCAACCGGCACTAGGAAAACAGACTCAGAAATCAGAGAAACAGTTTCTCCTGCAACCTCTTCCCTTTTTGCTAGGTGAACGAACGTCTCTCCACATGCTCAGTTCTGAGAGATAAGTGTGTTTGGAAGCCATCTTCCAACTTGGTTTTTGGGAACACAAAGATTCTTCTCAATTGCAAACTACAATCCATACATATATATGGGGAGGTACTAGCTCCAACTCGGTTTTACAGAGAAAACTGCAGGAACTTCCAAACGACACTATTAAACACACTGATAAACCAGAGTAAATTGTTCCCTTGCAACCCGTTCCTTTTGTGCTAGATGAATGAACGTCTCTCCAGATGCACAGATCTGAGATTTAATTGTGTGTGAAATCCGTCCTTCACCGAGCTTGTTGGGAACACAAAGATTCTTTTCAGTTGCAAACCACAATACATACATATATAAGGTGAGGTACTAGCTCCAAATCGGGTTTACAGTGAAAACTGCAGGAACTTCTAACCGGCACTTGGAAACAGATTGAGAAACGAGAGAATAGTTTCTCCTGCAAAAATTACCCTTTGTGCTAGATGAATGAACGTCTCTCCACATGCTCAGCTCTGAGAAGTAAGTGTGTGTGAAAGCCGTCCTTCATCTAGCTTGTTGGGAACACAAAGTTTCTTTTCATTTGCAAACTACACTCCATAAATATAGATGGGGAAGTACTAGCTCCAAATCCGTTTTACAGTGAAAACTGCAGGATAATCAATATGGCACTAGGAAACAAACTGAGAAAGCTTAGTAAAATTTCCCCTACAACCCAATCCCTTTGTGCTAAATGAAACGAATGTCTCTCCACATGCTCAGTTCTGAGAGATAATTGTGTGTCAAAGCTGTCCTTTAACTAGCTTGTTGGGAACACAAATATCTTTTCATTTGCAAACTACTCTCCATACATATATATGGGGAGTTACTAGCTCCAACTCGGTTTTTATAGTGAAAAATGCAGGAACTTCAACCTGCACTAGGAAACAGACTCAGAACCCAGAGTAAAAGTTTCCCCTTAAACCCATTCCCTTTGTGCTAGGTGAACGAACATCTCTCAACATTCTCATTTCTGAGAGATAATTTTGTTTGAAAGACGTCCTTCACCTAGCTTGTTAGGAACACATAGTTTCTTTTCAGTTTCAAAACTACATTCCATACATATATATAGGGATTTCCTAGCTCCAACTGTGTTTTACAGTGAAAAACAGCAGGAACTTCAATAAGGCACGAGGAAACAGACTGAGAAATGTTAGTAAAATTTTTCCTGCAAACCTTTCCCTTTGTGCTACATGTACGAACGTCTCTCCACATGCTCAGTTCTGAGAGATAACTGTGTGTGAAAGCCGACCTTCACATAGCTTGTTGAGAACGCAAAGTTTCTTTTCAGTTGCAAACTACACTCCATACATATATATGGGGATGGTAATAGCTCCAACTGTGTTTTACAGTGAAAACTGCAGGTACTTCAAATCGGCACTAGGAAACAGAATGAGAAACCAGAGTAAATTTTCCTCCTGCAACCCATTCCCTTTGTGCTAAGTGAACGAACTTCTCTCCTTATGCTCAGTCTGAGAGATAAGTGTGGGTGAAAGCCGTCCTTCACTTATCATGTTGTGAACACAAAGTTCCTTTTCAGTTGCAAACTACAGTCCATATATTTATATGGGGAGGTTCAAGCAGCAAACACGGTTTTACAGTGAAAATTGCAAGAACTTCAAACCGCAGTAGGAAACTGACTGAGAAAAGAAGAGTAAATGTTACACTTGCAAAGCGTTCACATATTGTTAGGTGAACGAACTTTTCTCCACATGCTTAGTTCTGAGAGAAAAGTGTGTGTGAAAGCCGACCTTCACCTATCTTGTTGGGAACACAAAGTTTCTTTCATTTGCAAACTACACTCCATACATATATATGGGTCGGGCCATGGCTCCAAATCTGTTTTACAGTGAAACACTGCAGGAGCTTCAAACCGCACTAGGAAACAGGACCGAGAACCAGAGTAAAAGTTTCGCCTGCAAAACGTTCCATTTTGTGCTAGATGAACGAACGTCTCTCCACATGCTCAGTTCTGAGAGATAAGTGTGTGTGAAAGCCGTACTTCAACTAGTTTGTTGGTAATACAAATTTTCATTTCAGTTGCAAACTACACTTCATACATGTAAATGGGGAGGGTACTAGCTCCAACTCGGTTTTACAGTGAAAAATGCAGGAACATAATACCGGCACTAGGAAACAGACTGAGAAACCAGAGTAACATTTTCGCCTGCAAACTTTTCCCTTTGTGCTAGATGAATGAAGGTCTCTCCACATGCTCATTCTGAGAGATAGTGTGTGCAAAGGCTGTCTTTCACCTAGCTTGTTGGGAACACAAAGTTTCTTTCAGTTGCAAACTACACTGCATACATATATGGGGAGGTAGAAGCTCCAACTCGGTTTTACAGTGAAAACTGCAGGAACTTCAAACCGGCACTAGGAAACAGACTGAGAAACCAAAAAAAACAGTTTCCCCTGCAAACCCGTTCCCTTTGTGCTAGATGAACGATCGTCTATCCACATGCTCATTTCTGAGAGTTTAGTGTGTGGTAAAAGCCGTCCTTCAACTTGTTTGTTGGGAACACAAAGATTCTCTTCAGTTGCAAGTTACACTCCATACATTTATATGGGGAGGACCTAGCTCCAACACGGTTTACAGTGAAACTGCAGGAACTCCAAACCGGCACTAGGAAACAGACTGAGAAACCAGAGTAAATTTTACACATTCAAAGCTTTCTTTTTGTGATAGGTGAACGAAATTTAACCCACATGCTCTTTTCTGAGAAATTAGTGTGTTTGATAGCCTTCCTTCAGCTAGCTTGTTGGGGAATACAAGTTTTCATTTCAGTTGCAAACTACACTTCATACATATAAATGGGGAGGTACTAGCTCCAACTCGGTTTTACAGTGAAAACTGCAGGAACTTCAAACCGGCACTAGGAAACAGACACAGAAATCAGAGAAACAGTTTCTCCTGCAACCTCTTCCCTTTTTGCTAGGTGAACGAACGTCTCTCCACATGCTCAGTTATGAGAGATAAGTTTGAGTGGAAGCCATACTTCACCTTGGTTGTTGGGAACACAAAGATTCTTCTCAATTGCAAAACGACAATCCATACATATATAAGGTGAGGTACTAGCTCCAACTCGGGTTTACAGTGAAAACTGCAGGAACTTCTAACTGGCACTTGGAAACAGATTGAGAAACCAGAGAAAAGTTTCTCCTGCAAACCTTACCCATTGTGCTAGATGAATGAACGTCTCCCACATGCCTCAGCTCTTAGATATAAGTGTGTGTTGTAAGCCGACCTCACCTAGCTTGTCGGGAAACACGAAGTTTCTTTTCAGTTGCAAACTACACTCCTACATATATATGGGGAGGTACTAGCTCATATCGTTTTTACAGTGAAACTGCAGGAACTTCAATAAGGCACTAGGAAACAGACTGAGAATGCTTAGTAAAATTTCCCCTACAACCCGTTCCCTTTTTGCTAGATGAAACGAACGTCTCTCCACATGCTCAGTTCTGAGAGATAATTGTGTGTGAATGCCGTCCTTCACCTAGCTTGAAGGGAACACAATGTATCTTTTCAGTTGCAAACTACACTCCATAAATATATATGGGGATGTACTAGCTCCAACTCGGGTTTACAGTAAAAACTGCAGGAACTTCAAACCTGCACTAGGAAACAGACTCAGAACCCAGAGTTAAAGTTTCCCCTTAAACCCATTCCCTTTGTTCTAGTTGAACAAATTTCTCTCCACATGCTCAGTTCTGAGAGACTATTGTGTGTAAAAGCCGTCCTTCACCTTGTTTGTTGGGAACACAAAGTTTCTCTTCAGTTGCAAACTACACTCCATACATTTATATGGGGAGGACATAGCTCAAATACGCTTTTACCATGAAAACGGCATGAACTTCAAAAACGGCACAGGAAACAAACTGAGAATCCAGAGTAAAATTTCTCCTGCAGAACGTTCCATTTTGTGCTAGATGAACGAACGTCTACTCCACATGCTCATTTCTGAAAGATATGTGTGAGTGAAAGCCGTCCTTCACTTAGCTTGTTGGTAATACAAATTTTCAATTCATTTGCAAACTAGAGTTCATACATAAAAATGGGGTATGTACTAGCTCCAATTCGGTTTTACAGTGAAAAATGCAGGAACTTAATACCGGCAAAAAACAGACTGAGAAACCAGAGTAACAGATTCCCCTGCAACCCGTTCTTTTTGTGCTAGATGAAAGAACGTCTCTCCACATGCTCAGTTCTGAGAGATAAGTGTGTTGTGAAAGCCGTCCTTCACCTAGCCTTGTTGGGACACAAAGTTTTTTTAGTTGCAAACTACACTTCTTACATATATGGGGTGTTATAAGCCCTAAAACGGTTTTTACAGTGAAAACTACTGGAATTCAACCAGCACTAAAAAAAAGAATGAGAAACCAGAGTAAATGTTACACTTGCAATGCGTTCCCATTCTGCTAGGTGAACGAATTTTCTCCACATGCTAAGTTCTGAGAGATAACTGTGTGTGAAAGCTGTCCTTCACCTAGCTTGTTGGGAACACAAAGATTCTTTCCAGTTGCAAACTACACTCCATACATATATATCGGGAGGTACTAGCTCAAATCGGTTTTACAGTGAAAACTACAGGAACTTCAAACAGGCACTAGGAAACGGACTGAGAAAGCTGAGTATAATTTCCACTTAAATCCGTTCCATTTGTGCTTGATGAACGAACGTCTCTCCACATACTCAGTTCTGAGAGATAAGTGTGTGTGAAAGCCGACCTTCACCTACCTTATTGGGAATACAAATTTTCTTTTAGTTGCAAACTTCACTCCATAAATTTATATGGGGATGTCCAACCTCCAACACGGTTTTACTGTGAAAAATGCAGGAACTTCAAACCGGCACTAGGGAACTGACTGAGAAACCAGAGTAAAATTTTCTGCTGCAAACCGTTCCTTTTGTGCTACATGAACGAACGTCTCTCCACATGCTCAGTTCTGAGAGATAATTGTGTGTGAAAGCCGTCCTTCACCTAGCTTTTTGGGAACACAAAGTTTCTTTTCAGGTGCAATGCACACTCCATACATATATATGGGGAGGTCCTAGCTTCAACTGGGTTTTACAGTGAAAATTGCAGGAACTTCAAACTGGCACTAGGAAACAGCCTGAGAAACCAGAGTAAAAGTTTCTCCTGCAACACGTTTCCTTTGTGCTAGGTAAACAAAAGTCTCTCAACATGCTCAGTTCTGAGAGATAAGTGTGTGTGAAAGCCGTCCTTCACCTAGCTTGTTGGGAACACAAAGATTCTTCTCAGTTGCAAACTACACTACGTACATATATATGGGTAGGTACTAGCTCCAACTCGGTTTTAAAGAGAAAACTGCAGGAACTTCCAACCAAAACTAGGAAGCAAATGGAAGAAACCAGAGTAAAATATTCACCTGCCACCATTTCCCTTTGTGCTAGATGAATGAACGTCTCTCCAGATGCTCAGATCTGAGAAATAAATGTGTCTGAAAGCCGTCCTTCACCTAGCTTGTTGGGAACACAAAGTTTCTTTCAGTTGCAAACCACAATGAATAGATATATAAGGGGAGGTACTAGATCCAACTCGGGTTTACAGTGAAAACTGCAGGAAATTCAAATCGGCACTAGGAAACAGAATGAGAAACCAGGGATTAGTTCCTCCTGCAACCCGTTCCATTTGTGCTAGATGAATGAACGTCTCTCAACATGCTCAGTTCTGAGAAGTAAGTGTGTGTGAAAGCCGTCCTTCAACTAGCTTGTAGGGAACACAAAGTTTCTTTTCATTTGCAAACTACACTCCATAAATATAGATGGGGAGGTACTAGCTCCAAATCGGTATTACAGTGAAAACTGCAGGACCTTCAATACGGCACTAGGAAACAGACTGAGAAAGCTTAGTAAAATTTCCCCTACAACCCGTTCCCTTTTTGCTAGGTGAACGAACGTCTTTCCACATGCTCAGTTCTGAGAGATAATTGTGTTTGAAAGCCGTCCTTCAACTAGCTTCTTGGGAACACAAAGTACCTTTTCAGTTGCAAAATACACTCCATACATATATATGGGGAGGTACTAAGTCCAACTCGGTTTTAGAGTGAAAAATGCAGGAACTTCAAACCTGCACTAGGAAACAGACTCAAAACCCAGAGTAAAAGTTTCTCCTTAAACCCACTCCATTTGTGCTAGGTGAATGAACGTCTCTCATCATACCCATTTCTGAGAGATAAATTTTTGTGAAAGACGTCCTTCACCTAGCTAGTTAGGAACACAAAGTTTGTTTTCAGTTGCAAAATACACTCCATACATATATATGGGGAGGTACTAAGTCCAACTCGGTTTTAGAGTGAAAAATGCAGGAACTTCAAACCTGCACTAGGAAACAGACTCAAAACCCAGAGTAAAAGTTTCTCCTTAAACCCACTCCATTTGTGCTAGGTGAATGAACGTCTCTCATCATACCCATTTCTGAGAGATAAATTTTTGTGAAAGACGTCCTTCACCTAGCTAGTTAGGAACACAAAGTTTCTTTTCAGTTGCAAACTACACTCCATACATATATATAGGGAGGTCCTAGCTCCAACTGTGTTTTACAGTGAAAACAGCAGGAACTTCAATACGGCACCAGGAAACAGACTGAGAAAGGTTAGTAAAATTTTTTCTGCAATCCTTTCCCTTTGTGCTACATGTACAAAAGTCTCTCCACATGCTCAGTTCTGAGAGATAACTATGTGTGAAAGCCGAACTTCAACTAGCTTGTTCAGAACGCAAAGTTTCTTTTCAGTTGCAAATACACTCCATACATATATATAGGATGGTAATAGCTCCAACTGGGTTTTACAGTGAAAACTGCAGGAACTTCAAATCGGCACTAGGAAACAGACTAAGAAACCAGAGTAATTGTTCCTACTGCAACCCGTTCCTTTTGTGCTAGGTGAACGAACGTCTCTCCTTATGCTCAGTCTGAGAGATAATTGTGGGTGAAAGCCGTCCTTCACTTTTCTTGTTGTGAACACAAAGTTCCTTTTCAGTTGCAAACTACAGTCCATACATTTATATGGGGAGGTTCAAGCAGCAACACGGTTTTACAGTGAAAATTGGAAGAACTTCAAACCGGCACTAGGAAACAGACTGTGAATCCAGAGTAAATGTTACACTTGCAAAGCGTTCATATTTTGTTAGGTGAACGAACTTTTCTCCACCTGCTCAGTTCTGAGAGATAAGTCTGTGTGAAAGCCGTAGTTCAACTAGATTGTTGGTAATACAAATTTTCATTTCAGTTGCAAACTACACTTCATACATGTAAATGGGTAGGTACTAGCTCCAACTCGGATTTACAGTGAAAAATGCAGGAACATAATACCGGCACTAGGAAACAGACTGAGAAACCAGAGTAAAAGTTTCCCCTGCAAATAGTTCCCTTTTTGCTAGATTAATGAACGTCTCTCCACATGCTAAGTTCTGAGAGATATGTGTGTGCAAATGCCGTCCTTCACCTAGCTTGTTGGGAACACAAAGTTTCTTTAAGTTGCAAACTACACAGCATACATATATGGGGAGGTATAAGCTCCAACTCGGTTTTACAGTGAAAACTGCAGGAACTTCAAACCGGCACTAGGAAACAGACTGAGAAACCAAAAAAACAGTTCCTCCTGCAATCCGTTCCTTTTGTGCTACATGAACGATCGTCTCTCCACATGCTCTGTTCTGAGAGTTTAGTGTGTGTAAAAGCCGTCCTTCACCTTGTTTGTTGGGAACACAAAGTTTCTCTTCAGTTGCAAATTACACTCCATACATTTATATGGGGAGGACATAGCTCCAACACTGTTTTACAGTGAAAACTGCAGGAACTTCAAACCGGCACTAGGAAACAGACTCAGAAATCAGAGAAACAGTTTCTCCTGCAACCACTTTCCTTTTTGCTATGTGAACGAACGTCTGTCCACATGCTCAGTTCTGAGAGAAATGTGTGTGAGGAAGCCATTCTTCACCTTGGTTTTTGGGAACACAAAGTTTCTTCTCAATTGCAAACTACAATCCATACATATATATGGGGAGGTACTAGCTCCAAATCGGATTTACAGAGAAAACGGCAGGAACTTCCAAACGACACTAGGGAACACACTGAGAAACCAGAGTAAAATGTTCCCCTGCAACCCGTTCCCTTTGTGCTACATGAATGAAAGTCTCTCCAGATGCTCAGATCTGAGATTTAAGTGTGTGTGAAATCCATCCTTCACCTAGCTTGTTGGGAACACAAAGATTCATTTCAGTTGCAAACCACAATCCATACATATATAAGGGGAGGTACTAGCTCCAACTCATGTTTACAGTGAAAACTGCAGGAACTTCTAACCGGCACTTGGAAACAGATTGAGAAACCAGAGAAAAGTTTCTCCTGCAAACCTTACCCTTTGTGCTAGATGAATGAACTTCTCTCCACATGCTCAGCTCTGAGATATAAGTTTGTGTGAAAGCCGACCTTCACCTAGCTTGTAGGGAACACAAAGTTTCTTTTGAGTTGCAAACTACACTCCATACATATATATGGGGAGGTACAAGCTCATATCGCTTTTACAGTGAAAACTGCAGGAACTTCAATAAGGCACTAGGGAACAGACTGAGAAAGCTTAGTAAAATTTCCCCTAGAAACCATTCCTTTGTGCTAGATGAACGAACGTCTCTCCACATGCTCAGTTCTGAGAGATAATTGTGTGTGAAAGCCGTCCTTCACCTAGCTTGTTGGGAACACAAAGTTTTTTAGTTGCAAACTACACTTCTTACATATATGGGGTGTTATAAGCCCTAAAACGGTTTTACAGTGAAAACTACTGGAATTCAAACCAGCACTAAAAAAAAGAATGAGAAACCAGAGTAAATGTTACACTTGCAATGCGTTCCCATTCTGCTAGGTGAACGAATTTTCTCCACATGCTAAGTTCTGAGAGATAACTGTGTGTGAAAGCTGTCCTTCACCTAGCTTGTTGGGAACACAAAGATTCTTTCCAGTTGCAAACTACACTCCATACATATATATCGGGAGGTACTAGCTCAAATCGGTTTTACAGTGAAAACTACAGGAACTTCAAACAGGCACTAGGAAACGGACTGAGAAAGCTGAGTATAATTTCCAATTAAATCCGTTCCATTTGTGCTTGATGAACGAACGTCTCTCCACATACTCAGTTCTGAGAGATAAGTGTGTGTGAAAGCCGACCTTCACCTACCTTATTGGGAATACAAATTTTCTTTTTAGTTGCAAACTTCACTCCATAAATTTATATGGGGATGTCCAACCTCCAACACGGTTTTACTGTGAAAAATGCAGGAACTTCAAACCGGCACTAGGGAACTGACTGAGAAACCAGAGTAAAATTTTCTGCTGCAAACCGTTCCTTTTGTGCTAGATGAAAGAACGTCTCTCCACATGCTCAGTTCTGAGAGATAAGTGTGTGTGAAAGCCGTCCTTCACCTAGCTTGTTGGGAACACAAAGTTTTTTAGTTGCAAACTACACTTCTTACATATATGGGGTGTTATAAGCCCTAAAACGGTTTTACAGTGAAAACTACTGGAATTCAAACCAGCACTAAAAAAAAGAATGAGAAACCAGAGTAAATGTTACACTTGCAATGCGTTCCCATTCTGCTAGGTGAACGAATTTTCTCCACATGCTAAGTTCTGAGAGATAACTGTGTGTGAAAGCTGTCCTTCACCTAGCTTGTTGGGAACACAAAGATTCTTTCCAGTTGCAAACTACACTCCATACATATATATCGGGAGGTACTAGCTCAAATCGGTTTTACAGTGAAAACTACAGGAACTTCAAACAGGCACTAGGAAACGGACTGAGAAAGCTGAGTATAATTTCCACTTAAATCCGTTCCATTTGTGCTTGATGAACGAACGTCTCTCCACATACTCAGTTCTGAGAGATAAGTGTGTGTGAAAGCCGACCTTCACCTACCTTATTGGGAATACAAATTTTCTTTTTAGTTGCAAACTTCACTCCATAAATTTATATGGGGATGTCCAACCTCCAACACGGTTTTACTGTGAAAAATGCAGGAACTTCAAACCGGCACTAGGGAACTGACTGAGAAACCAGAGTAAAATTTTCTGCTGCAAACCGTTCCTTTTGTGCTACATGAACGAACGTCTCTCCACATGCTCAGTTCTGAGAGATAATTGTGTGTGAAAGCCGTCCTTCACCTAGCTTTTTGGGAACACAAAGTTTCTTTTCAGGTGCAATGCACACTCCATACATATATATGGGGAGGTCCTAGCTTCAACTGGGTTTTACAGTGAAAATTGCAGGAACTTCAAACTGGCACTAGGAAACAGCCTGAGAAACCAGAGTAAAAGTTTCTCCTGCAACACGTTTCCTTTGTGCTAGGTAAACAAAAGTCTCTCAACATGCTCAGTTCTGAGAGATAAGTGTGTGTGAAAGCCGTCCTTCACCTAGCTTGTTGGGAACACAAAGATTCTTCTCAGTTGCAAACTACACTACGTACATATATATGGGTAGGTACTAGCTCCAACTCGGTTTTAAAGAGAAAACTGCAGGAACTTCCAACCAAAACTAGGAAGCAAATGGAGAAACCAGAGTAAAATATTCACCTGCCACCATTTCCCTTTGTGCTAGATGAATGAACGTCTCTCCAGATGCTCAGATCTGAGAAATAAATGTGTCTGAAAGCCGTCCTTCACCTAGCTTGTTGGGAACACAAAGTTTCTTTCAGTTGCAAACCACAATGAATAGATATATAAGGGGAGGTACTAGATCCAACTCGGGTTTACAGTGAAAACTGCAGGAAATTCAAATCGGCACTAGGAAACAGAATGAGAAACCAGGGATTAGTTCCTCCTGCAACCCGTTCCATTTGTGCTAGATGAATGAACGTCTCTCAACATGCTCAGTTCTGAGAAGTAAGTGTGTGTGAAAGCCGTCCTTCAACTAGCTTGTAGGGAACACAAAGTTTCTTTTCATTTGCAAACTACACTCCATAAATATAGATGGGGAGGTACTAGCTCCAAATCGGTATTACAGTGAAAACTGCAGGACCTTCAATACGGCACTAGGAAACAGACTGAGAAAGCTTAGTAAAATTTCCCCTACAACCCGTTCCCTTTTTGCTAGGTGAACGAACGTCTTTCCACATGCTCAGTTCTGAGAGATAATTGTGTTTGAAAGCCGTCCTTCAACTAGCTTCTTGGGAACACAAAGTACCTTTTCAGTTGCAAAATACACTCCATACATATATATGGGGAGGTACTAAGTCCAACTCGGTTTTAGAGTGAAAAATGCAGGAACTTCAAACCTGCACTAGGAAACAGACTCAAAACCCAGAGTAAAAGTTTCTCCTTAAACCCACTCCATTTGTGCTAGGTGAATGAACGTCTCTCATCATACCCATTTCTGAGAGATAAATTTTTGTGAAAGACGTCCTTCACCTAGCTAGTTAGGAACACAAAGTTTCTTTTCAGTTGCAAAATACACTCCATACATATATATGGGGAGGTACTAAGTCCAACTCGGTTTTAGAGTGAAAAATGCAGGAACTTCAAACCTGCACTAGGAAACAGACTCAAAACCCAGAGTAAAAGTTTCTCCTTAAACCCACTCCATTTGTGCTAGGTGAATGAACGTCTCTCATCATACCCATTTCTGAGAGATAAATTTTTGTGAAAGACGTCCTTCACCTAGCTAGTTAGGAACACAAAGTTTCTTTTCAGTTGCAAACTACACTCCATACATATATATAGGGAGGTCCTAGCTCCAACTGTGTTTTACAGTGAAAACAGCAGGAACTTCAATACGGCACCAGGAAACAGACTGAGAAAGGTTAGTAAAATTTTTTCTGCAATCCTTTCCCTTTGTGCTACATGTACAAAAGTCTCTCCACATGCTCAGTTCTGAGAGATAACTATGTGTGAAAGCCGAACTTCAACTAGCTTGTTCAGAACGCAAAGTTTCTTTTCAGTTGCAAAATACACTCCATACATATATATAGGATGGTAATAGCTCCAACTGGGTTTTACAGTGAAAACTGCAGGAACTTCAAATCGGCACTAGGAAACAGACTAAGAAACCAGAGTAATTGTTCCTACTGCAACCCGTTCCTTTTGTGCTAGGTGAACGAACGTCTCTCCTTATGCTCAGTCTGAGAGATAATTGTGGGTGAAAGCCGTCCTTCACTTTTCTTGTTGTGAACACAAAGTTCCTTTTCAGTTGCAAACTACAGTCCATACATTTATATGGGGAGGTTCAAGCAGCAACACGGTTTTACAGTGAAAATTGGAAGAACTTCAAACCGGCACTAGGAAACAGACTGTGAATCCAGAGTAAATGTTACACTTGCAAAGCGTTCATATTTTGTTAGGTGAACGAACTTTTCTCCACCTGCTCAGTTCTGAGAGATAAGTCTGTGTGAAAGCCGTAGTTCAACTAGATTGTTGGTAATACAAATTTTCATTTCAGTTGCAAACTACACTTCATACATGTAAATGGGTAGGTACTAGCTCCAACTCGGATTTACAGTGAAAAATGCAGGAACATAATACCGGCACTAGGAAACAGACTGAGAAACCAGAGTAAAAGTTTCCCCTGCAAATAGTTCCCTTTTTGCTAGATTAATGAACGTCTCTCCACATGCTAAGTTCTGAGAGATATGTGTGTGCAAATGCCGTCCTTCACCTAGCTTGTTGGGAACACAAAGTTTCTTTAAGTTGCAAACTACACAGCATACATATATGGGGAGGTATAAGCTCCAACTCGGTTTTACAGTGAAAACTGCAGGAACTTCAAACCGGCACTAGGAAACAGACTGAGAAACCAAAAAAAACAGTTCCTCCTGCAATCCGTTCCTTTTGTGCTACATGAACGATCGTCTCTCCACATGCTCTGTTCTGAGAGTTTAGTGTGTGTAAAAGCCGTCCTTCACCTTGTTTGTTGGGAACACAAAGTTTCTCTTCAGTTGCAAATTACACTCCATACATTTATATGGGGAGGACATAGCTCCAACACTGTTTTACAGTGAAAACTGCAGGAACTTCAAACCGGCACTAGGAAACAGACTCAGAAATCAGAGAAACAGTTTCTCCTGCAACCACTTTCCTTTTTGCTATGTGAACGAACGTCTGTCCACATGCTCAGTTCTGAGAGAAATGTGTGTGAGGAAGCCATTCTTCACCTTGGTTTTTGGGAACACAAAGTTTCTTCTCAATTGCAAACTACAATCCATACATATATATGGGGAGGTACTAGCTCCAAATCGGATTTACAGAGAAAACGGCAGGAACTTCCAAACGACACTAGGGAACACACTGAGAAACCAGAGTAAAATGTTCCCCTGCAACCCGTTCCCTTTGTGCTACATGAATGAAAGTCTCTCCAGATGCTCAGATCTGAGATTTAAGTGTGTGTGAAATCCATCCTTCACCTAGCTTGTTGGGAACACAAAGATTCATTTCAGTTGCAAACCACAATCCATACATATATAAGGGGAGGTACTAGCTCCAACTCATGTTTACAGTGAAAACTGCAGGAACTTCTAACCGGCACTTGGAAACAGATTGAGAAACCAGAGAAAAGTTTCTCCTGCAAACCTTACCCTTTGTGCTAGATGAATGAACTTCTCTCCACATGCTCAGCTCTGAGATATAAGTTTGTGTGAAAGCCGACCTTCACCTAGCTTGTAGGGAACACAAAGTTTCTTTTGAGTTGCAAACTACACTCCATACATATATATGGGGAGGTACAAGCTCATATCGCTTTTACAGTGAAAACTGCAGGAACTTCAATAAGGCACTAGGGAACAGACTGAGAAAGCTTAGTAAAATTTCCCCTAGAAACCATTCCTTTGTGCTAGATGAACGAACGTCTCTCCACATGCTCAGTTCTGAGAGATAATTGTGTGTGAAAGCCGTCCTTCACCTAGCTTGTTGGGAACACAAAGTTTCTTTTCAGTTGCAAACTACACTCCATACATATATATTGGTAGGTACTAGCTTCAACTCGGTTTTACAGTGAAAACTGCAGGAACTTCAAACCGGCACTAGGAAACAGACTCAGAACCCAGAGTAAAATGTTCCCCTTCAAAACATTCACATTGTGCTAGATGAATGAAAGTCTCTCCACATGCTCAGTTCTGAAAGTAAAGTGTGTATGAAAGGCGTCCTTCACCTAGCTTGTTGGGAACACAAAGTTTCTTTTAAGTTGGAAACAACACTCCATACATATATATGGGGAGGTAATAGCTCAAAACGGTTTTACAGTGAAAACTGCAGGAACTTCAAACCGGCACTATGAAACAGACTCAGAACCCAGAGTAAAAGTTGTTCCTGCATCCCGTTCCGTTTGAGCTAGGTGAACGAACGTCACTCCGCATGCTCAGATCTGAGAGATAAGTGTGTTTGAAAGCCGTCCTTCCCTTAGCTTGTTAGGAACACAAAGTTTCTTTTCAGTTGCTATCTACACTCCACTCATTTATATGGGGAGGTTCTAGCTCAAATCGGTTTTACAGTGAAAACTGCAGGAAATTCAAACCGGCACTAGGAAACGGACTGAGAAATCTGAGTAAAATTTCCCCTTCCACCCTTTCCCTTTGTGCTAGATGAACGAACGTCTCTCCACATGCTCAGTTCTAAGAGATAATTGTGTGTGTAATCCGTCCTTCAACTAGCTTGTTGGGAACACAAAGATTCTTTCAGTTGCACACTAGACTGCATACAGATATGGGGAGGTATAATATCCAACTCGGTTTTACAGTGAAAACTGCAGGAACTTCAAACTGGCTCTAGGAAACACACTGAGAAACCAGAGAAAAATGTTCCCCTGCAACCCGTTCCCTTTATGCTACATGAATGAACGTCTCTCCAGATGCTCAGGTCAGAGAGATAAATATGTTTGAAAGCCGTCCTTCAACTAGCTTGTTGGGAACACGAAGATTCTTCTCAGTTACAAACCACAAACCATACATATATATGGGGAGGTCCTAGCTCCAAATGGGTTTTACAGTGAAAACTGCAGGAACTTCAAACTGGCACTAGGAAACCGACTGAGAAACCAGAATAAAAGTTTCTCCTGCAACACGTTCCCTTTGTGTTAGGTGAACGAACTTCTGTCCATATGCTCAGTTCTGAGAGATAAGTGTGTGTTAAAGCCACCCTTCACCTAGCTTGTAGGGAACACGAAGATTCTTCTCAGTTGCAAATTACACTCCGTACATATATATGGGTAGGTACTAGCTCCAATTCGGTTTTACAGAGAAAACTGCAGGAACTTCCAACCGACACTAGGAAACACACTGAGAAACCAGAGTAAAATGATACCCTGCAACCCGTTCCCTTTATGCTAGATGAATGAACGTCTCTCCAGATGCTCAGATCTGAGAGATAAATGTGTGTGAAAGCCGCCCTTCACCTAGATGTTTGGGAACACAATGTTTCTATTCAGTTGCAAACCACAATACAAACATATATAAGGGGATGTACAAGCTCCAACTCGGGTTTACAGTGAAAACTGCAGGACATTCAAACCGACACTAGCAAACAGAATGAGAAACCAGAGAATAGTTCCTCCTGCATCACGTTCCCTTTGTGCTAGATGAATGAAAGTCTTTCCACATGCTTAGTTCTGAGAGATAATTGTGTGTGAAAGCCGTCCTTCACCTAGCTTGTAGGGAACACAAATTTACTTTTCAGTTGCAAACTACACTCCATAAATAGAGATGGGATGGTACTAGCTCCAAATCGGTTTTACAGGGAAAACTGCAGGAACTTCAAATCGTCACTAGGAAACAGTCTCAGAACCCAGAGTAAAAGTTTCTCCTGTAAAAAGTTTCCTTTGTCCTAGGTGAATGAACGTCTCTCCACATGCTCAGTTCTGAGAGTTAAGTGTGTGTGAAAGCCGTCCTTCACTTAACTTGTTCGGAACACAAAGTTCTTTTCAGTTGCCATCTACAATCCATACATATATATGGGGAGGTACGAGCTCCAACACGGTTTTACAGTGAAAACTGCAGGAACTTTAAACCGGAACTACGATACAAACTCAGAACCCAGAGAAACAGTTTCTCCTGCAACCTCTTCCCATTTTGCTAGGTGAACGAAAGTCTCTCCATATGCTCAGTTCTGAGAGATAAGTGTGTGTGAAGCCATCCTTCACCTAGGTTGTTGGGAACACAAAGTTTCTTCTCAATTGCAAACTACAATCCATACATGTATATGGGGAGGTACTAGCTCCAAATAGGGTTTACAGAGAAAACTGCAGGAACTTCCAACCGACACTAGGAAAGACACTGAGAAAACAGAGTAAACTGTTCCCCTGCAACCCGTTCACTTTGTGCTAGATGAATGAACGTCTCTCCAGATGCTCAGATCTGAGAAATAAATGTGTGTGAAAGCCGTCCTTCACCTAGCTTGTTGGGAACACAATGTTTCTATTCAGTTGCAAACCACAATAGAAACATATATAAGGGGAGGTACTAGCTCCAACTCGGGTTTACAGTGAAAACTGCAGGATCTTCAAACCGGCACTAGGAAACAGAATGAGAAACCAGAGTATAGTTCCTCCTTCAACACGTTCCCTTTGTGCTAGATGAATGAAAGTCTTTCCACATGCTCAGTTCTGAGAGATAAGTGTGTGTGGAAGCCATCCGTCACCTAGGTTGATGGGAACACAAACTTTCTTCTCAATTGCAAACTACAATCCATACATATATATGGGGAGGTACAAGCTTCAACTCATATTTACAGAGAAATCTGCAGGAAATTCCAAACGAAACTAGGAAACACACTGAGAATACAGAGTATAATGTTCCCCTGCAACCTGTTCCCTTTGTGCTAGATGAATGAACATCTCTCCAGATGCTCAGATCTGAGAGATAAGTGTGTGTGAAAGCAGTCCTTCAACTAGCTTGTCGGGAACACAAAGTTTCTTTTCAGTTGCAAACTACAATCCATACATATATAAGGGGAGGTACTAGCTCATATCGCTTTTACAGTGAAACCTGCAGGAACTTCAATACGTCACTAGGAAACAGACTGAGAAAGCTTAGTAAAATTTCCCCTACAACCCGTTCCATTTGTGCTAGATGAACAAACTTCTCGCCACATGCTCTGTTCTGAGAGATAATTGTGTGTGAAAGCCGTCCTTCACCTAGCTTGTTGGGAACACAAAGTTTCTTTTCAGTTACAAACATCACTCCATACATATATATGGGGAGGTATGAGCTCCAACTCGATTTTACACTGAAAACTGATGGAACTTCAAACCTGCACTAGGAAATGGACTCAGAATCCAGAGTAAAAATTTCTCCTCCAAAGCATTCCCTTTGTGCCAGGTGAATGAACGTCTCTCCACATGCTGAGATCTGAGAGATATATGTGTGTAAATGCCGTCCTTCAACTAGCTTGTTAGGAACACAAAGTTTCTTTTCAGTTGCAAACTACACTCCATACATATATATAGGGAGGTCCTAGCTCCAACACTGTTTTACAGTTAAAACTGCTGGAACTTAAAACCGGCACTAGGAAAAAGACCGAGAAACCAGAGTAAAGGTTTCTCTTGCAAAACATACCATTTTGGGCTAGGTGAACGAACGTCTCTCCACATGCTAATTTCTGAGAGTTAAGTGTGTGTGAATGCCGTCCTTCTGCTAGTTTGTTGGGAACACAAATTTTCTTTTCAGTTGCAAACTACACTCCGTAAATATATATGGGGAGGTACTAGCTCCAAATCGGTTTTACAGTTAAAACTGCAGGAAATTCAATCCGGCACTAGGAAACAAAATGAGAAAACAGAGAAAAAGTTTCCCCTTCAACCCTTTCCCTTTGTGCTACATGAATGAACGTCTGTCCACATGCTCAGTTCTGAGATATAAGTGTGTGTGAAAGCCATCCTTCACCTATCTTGTTGAGAACGCAAAGTTTCTTTTCAGTTGCAAACTACAATCCTTACATATAATGGGTAGGTACTACCTCCAACTCGGTTTTACAGTGAAAAGTGCAGGAAATTCAAACCTGCAATTGGAAACAGACTTAGAACCCAGAGTAAAAGTTTCTCCTCCAACCAATTCCCTTTGTGCTAGGTCAACGAACGTCTCTCCACATGCTCAGTTCTGAGAGATAAGTGTGTGTGAAAGCCGTTCTTCACCTAGCTTGTTTGAAACACAAAGTTTCTTTTCAGTTGCAAACTACATTCCATACATTTATATGGGGTGGTACTAGCTCCAAATCGGTTTTACAGTGAAAACTACAGGAACTTCAAACCGGCATTATGAAACGGACTGAGAAATCTGAGTAAAATTTCCCCTTTCAACCGTTCCATTTGAGCTAGATGAACGAACGTCTTTCCACATGCTCAGTTCTGAGAGATAAGTGTGTGAGAAAGCAGTCCACCACCAAGCTTGTTGGGATAACAAATTTCTTTAAGTTGGAAACTACACTCCATCAATATAAGGGGGGGTAGAAGCTCCAAATCGGTTTTACAGTGAAAACTGCACGAACTTCAAACCGGTACTAGGAAACACACTGAGAAACCAGAGTAAATGTTACTCCTGTAAACCGTTCCCTTTGTGCTACTTGAAAGAACGTCTCTCCACCTGCTCAGTTCTGAGAGATAAGTGTGTGTGAAAGCCGTCCTTCACCTAGCTTGTTGGGAACACGTAATTACTTTTCAGTGGCAAACTACAATCCATACATATATATGCGGTGTGACTACATCCAACTCGGTTTTACAGTGAAAACTGCAGGAACTTCAAACCGGCACTAGGAAACAAACTGAGAAACCAGAGTAAAAGTTTCTCCTGCAAACCGTTCCCTTTGTGCTAGCTGAACGAACGTCTCTCCACATGCTCAGTTCTAAGAGATAAGTGTGTATGAAAGGCGTGCTTCACCTAGCTTGACGGGAACACAAAGTTTCTTTTCAGTTGCAAAAAACACTCCAAACATGTATATGGGTAATTACTAGCTCCAACTGGGTTTTACAGGGAAAACTGCAGGAACTTCAAACCCGGCACTAGGAAACAGACTCAGAACCCAGAGTAAAACTTTCTCCTGCAACCCGTTCCGTTTGAGCTAGGTGAACGAACGTCACTCCGCATGCTCAGTTCTGAGAGATAAGTGTGTGTGAAAGGCGTCCTTCACCTAGCTTGTTGGGAATACAAAGTTTCTTTTCAGTTGCTATCTACACTCCATTCATATATATGGGGAGGTACTAGCTCAAATCGGTTTTACAGTGAAAACTGCTTGAAATTCAAACCGGCACTAGGAAACGGACTGAGAAAGCTGAGTAAAATTTCCACTTCCACCCGTTCCCATTTTGCTAGATGAACGAACGTCTCTCCACATGCTCAGTTCAAAGAGATAATTGTGTGTGAATGCCGTCCTTCACATAGATTGTTGGGAACACAAAGATTCTTTCAGTTGCAAACTACACTGCATAAATATAGGGGAGGTATAATCTCCAACTAGGTTTTACATTGAAAACTGCAGGAACTTCAAACCGGCTCTAGGAAACAGACTGAGAAACCAGAGTAATAGTTTCTCCTGCTACCCGTTCCCATTGTGCTAGATGAACGAAAGTCCTCTCCGCATGCTCGTTTCTGAGAGATAAGTGTGTCTGAAAGCCGTCATTCACCTAGCTTGTTGGGAACAAAAAGTTTCTTTTCACGTCTAATCTACACTCCATTCATATATATTGGGGGTACTAGCTCCAACAGGGTTTTACAGTGAAAACTGCAGGTACTTCAAACTGGCACTAGGAAACACACTGAGAATCCAGAGTAAAAGTTTCTCCTGCAACACGTTCCATATTTGCTAGGTAAATGAACGTCTCTCCATATGCTCAAGTTCTGAGAGATATGTGTGTGTGAAAGCCGTCCTTCACCTAGCTTGTTGGGAACACAAAGTTTCTTTTCAGTTGCAAACTGCAATCCATACATATATATGGGTAGGTACTAGTTCCAACTCGGATTTACAGAGAAAACAGCAGGAACTTCCATCCGACTCTAGGAAACACACTGAGAAACCAGAGTAAAATATTCCCCTGCAACACGTTCACATTTTGCAAGATGAATGAACGTCTCTCCACATGCTCATTTCTGAGAGGTAAGTGTGTATGAAAGGCGTCCTTCACCTAGCTTGTCGGGAACACAAAGTTTCTTTTCAGTTGCAATAAACTCTCCATACATATATATGGGTAGGTACTAGCTCCAAATGGGTTTTACAGGGAAAACAGCAGGAACTTCAAACCGGCACTAGGAAACAGACTCAGAACCCAGAGTAAAACTTTCTCTTGCAACCCGTTCCGTTTGAGCTAGGTGAACGAACGTCACTCCGCATGCTCATTTCTGAGAGATATGTGTGTGTGAAAGGCGTCCTTCACCTAGCTTGTTGGGAACACAAAGTTTCTTTTCAGTTGCTATCTACACTCCATTCATATATATGGGGAGGTACTAGCTGAAATCGGTTTTACATTGAAAACTGCTGGAAATTCCAACCGGCACTAGGAAACGGACTGAGAAAGCTGAGTAAAATTTCCACTTCCACCCGTTCTCATTTTGCTAGATGAACGAACGTCTCTCCACATGCTCAGTTCAAAGAGATAATGGTGTGTGAATGCCGTCCTTCACATAGATTGTTGGGAACACAAAGATTCTTTCAGTTGCAAACTACACTGCATACATATAGGGGAGGTATAATCTCCAACTAGGTTTTACATTGAAAACTGCAGGAACTTCAAACCTGCTCTAGGAAACAGACTGAGAAACCAGAGTAATAGTTTCTCCTGCTACCCGTTCCCATTGTGCTAGATGAACGAAAGTCTCTCCGCATGCTCGGTTCTGAGAGATAAGTGTGTGTGAAAGACGTCATTCACCTAGCTTGTTGGAACAAAAAGTTTCTTTCACGTGCAATCTACACTCCATTCATATATATTGGGAGGTACTAGCTCCAACTGGGTTTTACAGTGAAAACTGCAGGTACTTCAAACTGGCACTAGGAAACACCCTGAGAATCCAGAGTAAAAGTTTCTCCTACAACACGTTCCATATTTGCTAGGTAAACGAACGTCTCTCCACATGCTCAGTTCTGAGAGATAAGTGTGTGTGAAAGCCGTCCTTCACCTAGCTTGTTGGGAACACAAAGATTCTTCTCAGTTGCAAACTGCACTCCATACATATATATGGTTAGGTACTAGCTCCAACTCGGTTTTACAGTGAAAACTGCACAAACTTTCAACCGACACTAGGAAACACACTGAGAAACCAGAGTAAAATGTTCCCCCTGCAACACGTTCCCTTTGTGCTAGATGAATGAACGTCTCACCAGATGCTCAGATCTGAGAGAAAAATGTGTGTGAAAGCCGTCCTTCACATAGCTTGTTCGGAATAAAAGATTCAATTCAGTTGCAAACCACAAACCATACATATATAAGGGTAGGTAATAGCTCCAACTCGAGTTTACAGTGAAAACTGCAGGTACTTCAAACCGGCACTAGGAAACAGAATGAGAAACCAGAGAATAGTTCCTCCTGCAATCCGTTCCATTTGTGCTAGATGAATGAACGTCTCTCCACATTCTCTGTTCTGAGTATAAGTGTGTGTGAAAGCCGTACTTCAACTAGCTTGTTGGGAACACAAAGTTTCTTTTCATTTGCAACTACACTCCATAAATATATATGGGGAGGTACTAGCTCAAAATCGTTTTACAGTGAAATCTGCAGGAACTTCAAACCGGCAACAGGAAAAATACTGAGAAACCAGGGTAAAAGTTTCTCCTGAAACCCGATTAATTTGTGCTAGATGAACGAACGTCTCTCCACATGCTCAGTTCTGAAAGATAATTGTGGATGAAAGCGGTCCTACACCTAGCTTGTTGGGAACACAAAGATTCTATTCAGTTGCAAACAACAAACCATACATATATATGGGGAGGTCCAGGCTCCAACTAGTTTTTACAGTGAAAACTGCAGGTACTTCAATACGGCACTAGGAAACAAACGGAGAAAGCTTAGTCAAATTTCCCCTGCAACCCGTTCCATTTGTGTTAGATGAACGAACGTCTCTCCACATGTTCTGTTCTGAGATATAAGTGGGTGTGAATGCCGACTTCACCAAGCTTGTTGGGAACAAAATGTTTCTTTTCAGTTGCAAATTACACTCCATATTTTATATGGGGAGATACTAGCTCCAACTCGGTTTTACAGTGAAAATTGCAGGAACTTCAAACCGGCACTAGGAAACAGACTCAGAACCCAGAGTAAAAGTTTCACCTGCAACCCATTCCGTTTGTGCTAGGTGAACGAACGTCACTCCGCATGCTCAGTTATGAGAGATATATGTGTGTGAAAGCCGTCCTTCACCTAGCTTTTTGAGAATACAAAGTTTCTTTTCAGTTGCTAACTACACTCCATTCATATATATTGGGGAGGTACTAGCTCAAATCGGTTTTACAGTGAAAACTGTAAGAAATTCAAATCGGCTCTAGGAAACGGACTGAGAAGGCTGAGTATAATTTCCCCTCCCACCAGTTCCCTTTTTGCTAGATGAACGAACGTCTCTCCACATGCTCATTTCTGAGAGATAAGTGTGTATGAAAGCCATTCTTCACATAGATTGTTGAAAACGCAAAGTTTCTTTTCAGTTGCAAACTGCAATCTGTACATATACATGGGGTGGTACAAGCTCCAAATGGGTTTTACAGTGAACACTGCAGGAACTTCAAAACGGCACTAGGAAAAATGCTGAGAATCCAGAGTAAAAGTTTCTCCTGAAAACGTTTCTTTGTGCTACATGAACGAACTTCTCTCCACATGCTCAGTTCTGAGAGTTAAGTTTATGTGAAAGCCGTCCTTCAGCTAGCTTGTTGGGAACACATAGTTTCTTTACAGTTGCAAACTACACTCCATAAATATATGGGGGAAGTACTAGCTCCAACTCGGGTTTATAGTGAAAACTGCAGGAACTTCAAAGTGGAACTAGGAAAAAGACTGAGAAAACAGAGTAAAGTTTCTCCTGCAACCCATTCCCTTACCGCTAGGTGAACGAAAGTCTCTCGAAATGCTCAGTTCTGAGAGATAAGTGTGAGTGAAAGCAGTCCTTCACCTAGCTTGCTGGGAACACAAAGTTTCTATTTATTTGCAAATTACACTCCATAACATATACATGCGGAAGTATTAGCTCAAATCGGTTTTACAGTGAAAGAAGCAGGAATTTCAATCCGGCACTTGGAAACAGAGTGAGAATGCTGAGTAAAATTTTCCCTTCAAAATATTCCCTTTGTGCTAGATGAACGGACGTCTATCCACATGCTCAGTTCTGAGAGATAAGTGTGTGTGAAAACAGTCAATCACCAACCTTGTTGGTAACACAAAGTTTCTTTTAAGTTGCAAACTACACTCCAAAAATATATGGGGTGTGTTAGTTCCAACTCGGTTTTACAGAGAAAACTGCAGGAACTTCAAACCGGCACTAGGAAACAGATTGAGAAACCAGAGTAAAAGTTTCCCTGCAAACCGTTCTCTTTTTGCTAGGTGAACGAACGTCTCTCCACATGCTCAGATCTGAGAGATAAGTGTGTGTGAAAGCCGTCCTTCACCTATCTCGTTGGGAACACAAAGATTCTTCTCAGTTGCAATCTACACTCCATATATATATATGGGTAGGTACTAGCTCCAACACGGTTTTACAGAGAAAAACTGCAGGAACTTCCATCCGACACTTGGAAACACACTGAGAAACCAGAGTAAAATGTTCCCCTGACACCCGTTCCCTTTGTGCTAGATGAATGAACGTCTCTCCAGATGCTCAGATCGGTGAGATATGTGTGTGTGAAAAGCCGTCTTTCACCTGGCTAGATGGGAACACAAAGATTCTATTCAGTTGCAAACCACAAACCATACATATATAAGGGGACATACTAGCTCCAAATCGGGTTTACAGTGAAATGTACAGGAACTTCTAACAGGCACTAGGAAACAGATTGAGTAACCAGAGAATATTTTCTACTGGAAACCGTTCCATTTGTGCTAGATGAATGAACGTCTTTCCACATGCTCAGTTCTGAGAGATAAGTGTGTGTGAAAGCCATTCTTCACATAGATTGTTGAAAACGCAAAGTTTCTTTTCAGTTGCAAACTGCAATCTGTACATATATATGGGGTGGTACTAGCTCCAAATGGGTTTTACAGTGAACACTGCAGGAACTTCAAAACGGCACTAGGAAAAATGCTGAGAATCCAGAGTAAATGTTTCACTTGAAAAACCTTTCCTTTGTGCTAGATGAACGAACGTCTCTCCACATGCTCAGTTCTGAGAGTTAAGTTTATGTGAAAGCCGTCCTTCACCTAGCTTGTTGGGAACACATAGTTTCTTTCCAGTTGCAAACTACAATCCTTACATATAATGGGTAGGTACTACCTCCAACTCGGTTTACAGTGAAAAGTGCAGGAAATTCAAACCTGCAATTGGAAACAGACTTAGAACCCAGAGTAAAAGTTTCTCCTCCAACCAATTCCCTTTGTGCTAGGTCAACGAACGTCTCTCCACATGCTCAGTTCTGAGAGATAAGTGTGTGTGAAAGCCGTTCTTCACCTAGCTTGTTTGAAACACAAAGTTTCTTTTCAGTTGCAAACTACATTCCATACATTTATATGGGGTGGTACTAGCTCCAAATCGGTTTTACAGTGAAAACTACAGGAACTTTCAACCGGCATTATGAAACGGACTGAGAAATCTGAGTAAAATTTCCCCTTTCAACCGTTCCATTTGAGCTAGATGAACGAACGTCTTTCCACATGCTCAGTTCTGAGAGATAAGTGTGTGAGAAAGCAGTCCACCACCAAGCTTGTTGGGATAACAAATTTCTTTAAGTTGGAAACTACACTCCATCAATATAAGGGGGGGTAGAAGCTCCAAATCGGTTTTACAGTGAAAACTGCACGAACTTCAAACCGGTACTAGGAAACACACTGAGAAACCAGAGTAAATGTTACTCCTGTAAACCGTTCCCTTTGTGCTACTTGAAAGAACGTCTCTCCACCTGCTCAGTTCTGAGAGATAAGTGTGTGTGAAAAGCCGTCCTTCACCTAGCTTGTTGGGAACACGTAATTACTTTTCAGTGGCAAACTACAATCCATACATATATATGCGGTGTGACTACATCCAACTCGGTTTTACAGTGAAAACTGCAGGAACTTCAAACCGGCACTAGGAAACAAACTGAGAAACCAGAGTAAAAGTTTCTCCTGCAACCTATTCCCTTACCGCTAGGTGAACGAAAGTCTCTCGAAATGCTCAGATCTGAGAGATAAGTGTGAGTGAAAGCAGTCCTTCACCTAGCTTGCTGGGAACACAAAGTTTCTATTTATTTGCAAATTACACTCCATACATATACATGCGGAGGTATTAGCTCAAATCGGTTTTACAGTGAAAGAAGCAGGAATTTCAATCCGGCACTTGGAAACAGAGGTGAGAATGCCTGAGTAAAATTTTCCCTTCAAATATTCCCTTTGTGCTAGATGAACGGACGTCTATCCACATGCTCAGTTCTGAGAGATAAGTGTGTGTGAAACAGTCAATCACCAACCTTGTTGGTACACAAAAGTTTCTTTTAAGTTGCAAACTACACTCCAAAAATATATGGGGGTGTGTTAGTTCCAACTCGGTTTTACAGAGAAAACTGCAGGAACTTCAAACCGGCACTAGGAAACAGATTGAGAAACCAGAGTAAAAGTTTCCCTGCAAACCGTTCTCTTTTGCTAGGTGAACGAACGTCTCTCCACATGCTCAGATCTGAGAGATAAGTGTGTGTGAAAGCCGTCCTTCACCTATCTCGTTGGGAACACAAAGATTCTTCTCAGTTGCAATCTACACTCCATATATATATATGGGTAGGTACTAGCTCCAACACGGTTTTACAGAGAAAACTGCGAGGAACTTCCATCCGACACTTGGAAACACACTGAGAAACAGAGTAAAATGTTCCCCTGACACCCGTTCCCTTTGTGCTAGATGAATGAACGTCTCTCCAGATGCTCAGATCGGTGAGATATGTGTGTGTGAAAGCCGTCTTTCACCTGGCTAGATGGGAACACAAAGATTCTATTCAGTTGCAAACCACACAACCATACATATATAAGGGGACATACTAGCTCCAAATCGGGTTTTACAGTGAAATGTACAGGAACTTCTAACAGGCACTAGGAAACAGATTGAGTAACCAGAGAATATTTTCTACTGGAAACCGTTCCATTTGTGCTAGATGAATGAACGTCTTTCCACATGCTCAGTTCTGAGAGATAAGTGTGTGTGAAAGCCATTCTTCACATAGATTGTTGAAAACGCAAAGTTTCTTTTCAGTTGCAAACTGCAATCTGTACATATATGGGGTGGTACTAGCTCCAAATGGGTTTTACAGTGAACACTGCAGGAACTTCAAAACGGCACTAGGAAAAATGCTGAGAATCCAGAGTAAATGTTTCACTTGAAAAACCTTTCCTTTGTGCTAGATGAACGAACGTCTCTCCACATGCTCAGTTCTGAGAGTTAAGTTTATGTGAAAGCCGTCCTTCACCTAGCTTGTTGGGAACACATAGTTTCTTTCCAGTTGCAAACTACAATCCTTACATATAATGGGTAGGTACTACCTCCAACTCGGTTTTACAGTGAAAAGTGCAGGAAATTCAAACCTGCAATTGGAAACAGACTTAGAACCCAGAGTAAAAGTTTCTCCTCCAACCAATTCCCTTTGTGCTAGGTCAACGAACGTCTCTCCACATGCTCAGTTCTGAGAGATAAGTGTGTGTGAAAGCGTTCTTCACCTAGCTTGTTTGAAACACAAAGTTTCTTTTCAGTTGCAAACTACATTCCATACATTTATATGGGGTGGTACTAGCTCCAAATCGGTTTTACAGTGAAAACTACAGGAACTTCAAACCGGCATTATGAAACGGACTGAGAAATCTGAGTAAAATTTCCCTTTCAACCGTTCCATTTGAGCTAGATGAACGAACGTCTTTCCACATGCTCAGTTCTGAGAGATAAGTGTGTGAGAAAGCAGTCCACCACCAAGCTTGTTGGGAAACAAATTTCTTTAAGTTGGAAACTACACTCCATCAATATAAGGGGGGGTAGAAGCTCCAAATCGGTTTTACAGTGAAAACTGCACGAACTTCAAAACCGGTACTTGGAAACACACTGAGAAAACCAGAGTAAATGTTACTCCTGTAAACCGTTCCCTTTGTGCTACTTGAAAGAACGTCTCTCCACCTGCTCAGTTCTGAGAGATAAGTGTGTGTGAAAGCCGTCCTTCACCTAGCTTGTTGGGAACACGTAATTACTTTTCAGTGGCAAACTACAATCCATACATATATATGCGGTGTGACTACATCCAACTCGGTTTTACAGTGAAAACTGCAGGAACTTCAAACCGGCACTAGGAAACAAACTGAGAAACCAGAGTAAAAGTTTCTCCTGCAAACCGTTCCCTTTGTGCTAGCTGAACGAACGTCTCTCCACATGCTCAGTTCTAAGAGATAAGTGTGTATGAAAGGCGTGCTTCACCTAGCTTGACGGGAACACAAAGTTTCTTTTCAGTTGCAAAAAACACTCAAACATGTATATGGGTAATTACTAGCTCCAACTGGGTTTTACAGGGAAAACTGCAGGAACTTCAAACCGGCACTAGGAAACAGACTCAGAACCCAGAGTAAAACTTTCTCCTGCAACCCGTTCCGTTTGAGCTAGGTGAACGAACGTCACTCCGCATGCTCAGTTCTGAGAGATAAGTGTGTGTGAAAGGCGTCCTTCACCTAGCTTGTTGGGAATACAAAGTTTCTTTTCAGTTGCTATCTACACTCCATTCATATATATGGGACCACTGTAGAGCCCCTTCTGTAGGCCCGCCGTACGAGTCGCAGGGAGTACTAGCTCAAATCGGTTTTACAGTGAAAACTGCTTGAAATTCAAACCGGCACTAGGAAACGGACTGAGAAAGCTGAGTAAATTTCCACTTCCACCCGTTCCCATTTTGCTAGATGAACGAACGTCTCTCCACATGCTCAGTTCAAAGAGATATTGTGTGTGAATGCCGTCTTCACATAGATTGTTGGGAACACAAAGATTCTTTCAGTTGCAAACTACACTGCATAAATATAGGGGAGGTATAATCTCCAACTAGGTTTTACATTGAAAACTGCAGGAACTTCAAACCGGCTCTAGGAAAACAGAC
>NC_045731.1:7282850-7329326 GCF_009834535.1 Camelus ferus | reverse complement strand
TTTCACACACACTTATCTCTCAGAACTGACCATGTGGAAAGAAGTTTGTTCATCTAGCACCAAGGACACGTGTTGCAGGAGAAACTTTTACTCTGGTTTCTCAGTCTGTTTCCTAGTGACGGTTTGAAGTTACTGCTGTTTTCACTGTGAAAACGAGTTTTAGCTAGTAACTCCCATTATATATGTATGGAGTGGAGATTGCACCTGAAAAGAAACTTTGTGTTCCCAACAAGCTAAGTGAAGTACGGCTTTCACACACACTTGTCTCTCAGAACTGAGCATGTGGAGAGATGTTCGTTCATCTAGCACCAAGGGAACGGTTTGCAGGAGAAATTTCACTCTGGTTTCTCAGTCTGTTTCCTAGTGCCGGTTTGAAGTTCCTGCAGGTTTCACTGAAAATCGTTTTGGAAGTAGTACCTCCCCTATACATGTATGTAGTGGAGTTTGCAACTAAAAAGAAACTTTGTGTTCCTTCAAGCTAGGTGAAGGACGGCTTTCACCACACTTATCTCTCAGAACTGAGCATGTGGATAGACGTTCTTTCATCTAGCACCAAGGGAACGGGTTGCAGGAGAAACTTTTTTCTGTTTTCTCAGTCTTTTTCCTAGTGCCGGTTTTAAGTTCCTGCTGTTTTCACTTTAAAATGAGTTGGAGCTAGTAACTCCCCAATATATATGTATTTAGTGGAGCTTGCAAAAGAAAAGAAACTTTGTAATCCCAACAAGCTCGGTGAAGTACGGCTGTCACACACATATATCTCTCAGAACTAAGCATGTGGAGAGACGTTCGTTCATCTAGCAACTAGGGAACGGGTTGCAGGAGAAACTTTTCTCTGGTTTCTCAGTCTGTTTCCTAGTGCCGGTTTGAGGTTCCTGCAGTTTTCACTGTAAACCCGAGTTGGAACTAGTACCTCCCTATATATATGTATGGAGTGGTGTTTGCAACTGAAAAGAAACTTTGTTTTCCCAAAAAGCTAGGTGAATGTCGGCTTTCACACACACTTAACTCTCAGAACTGAGCATGTGGAGAGACGTTCGTTCATCTAGCACCAAGGGAACGGGTTGCAGGAGAAACGTTTTTCTCTGGTTTCTCAGTCTTTTTCCTAGTGCCAGTTTTAAGTTCCTGCTGTTTTCACTTTAAAATGAGTTGGAGCTAGTAACTCCCCATATATATGTATTTAGTGGAGCTTGCAAAAGAAAAGAAACTTTGTAATCCCAACAAGCTAGGTGAAGGACGGCTTTCACACACAGTTACCTCTCAGAACTGAGGATGTGGAGAGACGTTCGTTCATCTAGCACCAAGGGAACGGTTTGCAGGAGAATCTTTTACTCTGGTTTCTCAGTCTGTTTCCTAGTGCCGGTTTGAAGTTCCTGCTGGTTTCACTGTTAAACCGTTGTGGAACTAGTACCTCCCCATATATATGTATAGATTGGAGTTTTCAACTGAAAAGAAACTTTGTTTTCCCTTCAACTTGGTGAAGGACGACTTTCACACACACTTATCTCTGAGAACTGAGCTTGTGGATAGACTTTCGTTCATCTAGCACCAATGGATCGGGTTGCAGTATAAGCTTTTATTCTGGTTTCTCAGTCCGCTTCCTAGTTCCAATTTGAAGTTCCTGCAGTTTTCACTTTAAAACCGAGTTGGAGCTAGTAAATCCCCATATATATGTATGGAGTGGAGTTTGCAAAAGAAAAGAAACTTTGTGTTTCCAACAAGCTAGGTGAAGTACGGCTGTCACACACATATATCTCTCAGAACTAAGCATGTGGAGAGACGTTCGTTCATCTAGCAACTAGGGAACGGGTTGCAGGAGAAACTTTACTCTGGTTTCTCAGTCTTCTTCCTAGTGCAGGTTTGAAGTTAATGCAGTTTTCACTTTAAAATCGTGTTGGAGATAGTAACTCCCCATATATATGTATGGAGTGGAGTTTGCAAAAGAAAAGAAACTTTGTGTTCCCAACAAGCTAGCTGAATGTCGGCTTTCACCCACACTTAACTCTCAGAACTGAGCATGTGGAGAGACGTTCGTTCATCTAGCACCAAGGGAACGGGTTGCAGGAGAAACTTTACTCTGGTTTTTCAGTCTTCTTCCTAGTGCAGGTTTGAAGTTAATGCAGTTTTCACTTTAAAATCGTGTTGGAGATAGTAACTCCCCATATATATGTATGCAGTGGAGTTTGCAAAAGAAAAGAAACTTTGTGTTCCCAACAAGCTAGGTGAATGTCGGCTTTCACATACACTTAACTCTCAGAACTGAGCATGTGGAGAGACGTTCGTTCATCTAGCACCAAGGGAACGGGTTGCAGGAGAAATTTTACTCTGGTTTCTCAGTCTGTTTCCTAGTGCCGGTTTAAAGTTCCTGCAGGTTTCACTTTAAAACTGTTTTGGAACTAGTACCTCCCCATATATATGTATGGAGTGGAGTTTGCAACTGAAAAGAAACTTTGTGTTCCCAACAATCTATGTGAAGGACGGCTTTCACACACACTTATCTCTCAGAACTGAGCTTGTGGATAGACGTTCGTTCATCTAGCACCAAGCGAACGGGTTGCAGGAGAAACTTTTACTCTGGTTTCTCAGTCTGCTTCCTAGTGCCGGTTTGAAATTCTTGCAGTTTTCACTGTAAAACCGATTTGGAACTACTACCTCCCCATATATATTTATGGAGTGGAGTTTGCAAAAGAAAAGAAACTTTGTGTTCCCAACAAGCTAGGTGAATGACGGCTTTCACACACACTTACCTCTCAGAACTGAGCATGTGGAGAGACGTTCGTTCATCTAGCACCAAGGGAACGGGTTGCAGGAGAAACTTTTACTCTGGTTTCTCAGTCTGTGTCCTAGTGCCGGTTTGAAGTTCCTGCAGGTTTCACTGTGAAACCCTGTTGGAGCGAGTACCTACCCATATATATGTAAGAAGTGGAGATTGCAACTGAAAAGAAACTTTGTGTTCCCATCAAGCTGGCTGAAGGACGGCTTTCACACACACTTATCTCTCAGAACTGAGCATGTGGAGAGACGTTCGTTCATCTAGCACCAAGGGAACGGGTTGCAGGGGAAACTTTTACTCTGGTTTCTCAGTCTGTTTTCTAGTGCCTGTTTTAATTTCCTGCAAGTTTCACTGTAAAAGAGTTTTGGTAGTAGTACCTCCCAATATATATGTATGGAGTGGAGTTTGCAACTAAAAAGAAACTTTGTGTTCCCTTCAAGCTAGGTGATGGACGGCTTTCACACACACTTATCTCTCAGAACTGAGCATGTGGAGAGACGTTCGTTCATCTAGCACCAAGGGAACGGGTTGCAAGAGAAACTTTTATTCTGGTTTCTCAGTCTGTTTCCTAGTGCCGGATTTAAGTTCCTGCAGTTTTCACTATAAAACGAGTTGAAGCTAGTAACTCCCCATATATATGTATGGAGTGGAGTTTGCAAAAGAAAAGAAACTTTGTGTTCCCAACAAGCTAGGTGAAGGACGGCTTTCACTCACACTTACCTTTCAGAACTGAACATGTGGAGAGACGTTCGTTCTTTTAGCACCAAGGGAACGGGTTGCAGGAGAATCTTTTACTCTGGTTTCTCAGTCTGTTTCCTAGTGCCGGTTTGAAGTTCCTGCTGGTTTCACTGTTAAACCGTTGTGGAACTAGTACCTCCCCATATATATGTATGGATTGGATTTTACAATCTGAAAAGAAACATTGATTCCCTTCAACTTGGTGATGGACGACTTTCACACACACTTATCTCTCAGAACTGAGCTTGTGGGTAGGAGTTCGTTCATCTAGCACCATTGGATCGGTTTGCAGGATAAGCTTTTATTCTGGTTTCTCAGTCCGCTTCCTAGTTCCAATTTGAAGTTCCTGCAGTTTTCACTTTAAAACCGAGTTGGAGCTAGTAACTCCCCATATATATGAATGGAGTGGAGTTGACAAAAGAAAAGAATCTTTGTGTTCCCTTCAAGCTAGCTGAAGGATGGCTTTCACACATACATATCTCTCAGAACTGAGAATGGGGTATGACGTTCGTTCATCTAGCACCAAGGGAACGTGTTGCAGGAGAAACTTTATCTCTGGTTTCTCAGTCTGTTTCCTAGTGGCGGTTTGAAGTTCCTGCAGTTTACACTTTAAAACCGAGTTGGAGCTACTAAATCCCCATATATAAGTATGGAGTGGAGTTTGCAACTGAAAAGAATCTTTGTGTTCCCAACAAGCTAGATGAAGGACGGCTTTCACACACACTTATCTCTGAGAACTGAGCTTGTGGATAGACTTTCGTTCATCTAGCACCATTGGATCGGTTTGCAGGATAAGCTTTTATTCTGGTTTCTCAGTCCGCTTCCTAGTTCCAATTTGAAGTTCCTGCAGTTTTCACTTTAAAACCGAGTTGGAGCTAGTAAATCCCCATATATATGTATGGAGTGGAGTTTGCAAAAGAAAAGAAACTTTGTGTTTCCATCAAGCTAGGTGAAGTACGGCTGTCACACACATTAATCTCTCAGAACTGAGCATGTGGAGAGACGTTCGTTCAACTAGCACCTAGGGAACGGGTTGCAGGAGAAACTTTTTCTCTGGTTTCTCAGTCTGTTTCCTAGTGCCGGTTTGAAGTTCCTGCAGTTTTCACTGTAAAACCGAGTTGGAACTAGTACCTCCCTATATATATGTATGGAGTGGTGTTTGCAACTGAAAAGAAAATTTTGTGTTCCCAACAAGCTAGGTGAATGTCGGCTTTCACACACACTTAACTCTCAGAACTGAGCATGTGGAGAGACGTTCGTTCATCTAGCACCAAGGGAACGGGTTGCAGGAGAAATTTTACTCTGGTTTCTCAGTCTTTTTCCTAGTACCGGTTTGAAGTTCCTGCATGTTTCACTTTAAAACCGTTTTGGAACTAGTACCTCCCCATATACATGTATGGAGTGGAGTTTGCAACTGAAAAGAAACTTTGTGTTCCCTTCAAGCTGGTGAAAAACGGCTTTCACACACAGTTATCTCTCAGAAGTGAGCATTTGGAGAGACGTTCGTTCATATAGCACCAAGGGATCGGGTTGCAGGAGTAAATTTTACTCTGGTTTCTCAGTCTGTTTCCTAATGCCGGTTTGAAATTCCTGCAGGTTTCACGGTAAAACAATTTTGGAACTAGTACCTCCCCATATACATGTATGGAGTGAAGTTTGCAATTGAAAAGAAACTTTATGTTCCCTTTAAGCTAGGTGAAGGACGGCTTTCACACACACTTATCTCTCAGAACTGAGCATGTGGAGAGAACGTTCGTTCATCTAGCACCAAGGGAACGGGTTGCAGGAGAAACTTTTATTCTGGTTTCTCAGTCTGTTTCCTAGTGCCGGTTTGGAGTTCCTGCAGTTTTCACTGTAAAACCCTGTTGGAGCTAGTACCTACCCATATATATGTAAGGAGGGGAGTTTGCAACTGAAAAGAAACTTTGTGTTCACTTCAAGCTGGCTGAAGGACGGCTTTCACACACACTTATCTCTCAGAACTGAGCTTGTAGATAGACTTTCGTTCATCTAGCACCAATTGAACGGGTTGCAGGAGAACATTTTACTCTGGTTTCTCAGTCTGCTTCCTACTGCTGGTTTCAAATTCTTGCAGTTTTCACTGTAAAACCGATTTGGAACTAGTACCTCCCCATATATATGTATGGAGTGGAGTTTGCAAAAGAAAAGAAACTTTGTGTTCCCAATAAGCTAGGTGAAACGACGGCTTTCACACACACTTACCTCTCAGAACTGAGCATGTGGAGAGACGTTCGTTCATCTAGCACCAAGGGAACGGGTTGCAGAAGAAACGTTTACTCTGGTTTCTCAGTCTGTTTCCTAGTGCCGGTTTGAAGTTCCTGCAGGTTTCACTGTAAAACCGTTTTGGAACTAGTACCTCCCCATATATATGTATGGAGTGGAGTTTGCCACTGAAAAGAAACTTTGTTTTCCCTTCAACCTATGTGAAGGACGACTTTCACTCACACTTATCTCTCAGAACTGAGCATGTGGAGAGACGTTCGTTCATGTAGCACCAAGGGAACGGGTTACAGGAGAAACTTTTACTCTGGTTTCTTAGTATGTTTCCTAGTGCCTGTTTGAAGTTCCTGCAGGTTTCACTGTAAAACCGTTTCGGAAATACTACCTTCCCGTATACATGTATGGAGTGGAGATTGCAACTGAAAAGAAACTGTGTGTTCCCTTCAAGCTAGGTGAAATACGGCATTCACACACACATACCTCTCAGAACTGAGCATGTGGAGAGACGTTCGTTCATTTAGCACCAAGGGAACGGGTTGCAGGAGAAACTTTTACTCTGGTTTCTCAGTCTGCTTCCTACTGCCGGTTTGAAGTTCCTGCAGTTTTCACTTTAAAACCGAGTTGGAGCTAGTAACTCCCCATATATATGAATGGAGTGGAGTTGGCAAAAGAAAAGAATCTTTGTGTTCCCTTCAAGCTAGCTGAAGGATGGCTTTCACACATACATATCTCTCAGAACTGAGAATGGGGTATGACGTTCGTTCATCTAGCACCAAGGGAACGTGTTGCAGGAGAAACTTTATCTCTGGTTTCTCAGTCGGTTTCCTACTGCCGGTTTGAAGTTCCTGCATTTTTCACTGAAAAACCGAGTTGGAGCAGGTACCTCCCCATATATATGTATGGATTGGAGTTTGCAACAGAAAAGAAACTTTGTGTTCCCTTCAAGCTAGGTAAAGGACGGCTTTCACACACACATATCTCTCAGAAATGAGCTTGTGGATAGACGTCCGTTCATCTAAAACCAAAGGGAACGGGTTGCAGGAGAAAATTTTACTCTCGTTTCTCAGTCTGCTTCCTAGTGCCGGTTTTAAGTTCCTGCAGTTTTCACTTTAAAACCGAATTGGTGCTAGTAAATCCCCGTATATATGTATGGAGTGGAGTTTGCAAAAGGAAAGAAACTTTGTGTTCCCAACAAGCTAGGTGAATGACGGCTTTCACTCACACTTACCTCTCAGAACTGAGCATGTGGAGAGACGTTCGTTCATTTACCACCAAGGGAACGGGTAGCAGGAGAAACTTTTACTCTGGTTTCACAGTCTGTTTCCTAGTGCCGGTTTGAAGTTCCTGCAGGTTTCACTGTAAAATGATTTGGAGCTTGTACCTCCCCATATATATGTATGGAGTGGAGATTGCACCTGAAAAGAAACTTTTTGTTCCCAACAAGATATTTGAATGACGGCTTTCACACACATTTATCTCTCAGAAATGAGCATGTGGAGAGACGTTCGTTCATCTAGCACCAAGGGAACGGGCTGCAGGGGAAACTTTTACTCTGGTTTCTCAGTCTGTTTCCTAGTGCCGGTTTGAAGTTCCTGCAGGTTTCACTGTAAAATCGTTTTGGAAGTAGTACCTCCCCATATACATGTATGGAGTGGAGTTTGCAACTAAAAAGAAACTTTGTGTTCCCTTCAAGCTAGGTGAAGGACGGCTTTCACCCACACTTATCTCTCAGAACTGACTATGTGGAGAGACGTTCGTTCATCTAGCACCAAGGGAACGGGATGCAGGAGAAATTTTTTCTGTGTTTTCTCAGTCTGTTTCCTAGTGCCGGTTTGAAATTCCTGCAGGTTTCACTGTAAAACTGTTTTGGAACTAGTACCTCCCCATATATATGTATGGAGTGAGTTTACAAAAGAAAAGAAACTTTGTGTTCCCAACAAGCTAGGTGAATGACGGCTTTCACACACACTTACCTCTCAGAACTGAGCATGTGGAGAGACGTTCGTTAATCTAGCACCAAGGGAACGGGTTGCAGGAGAAACGTTTACTCTGGTTTCTCAATCTGTTTCCTAGTGCCGGTTTGAAGTTCCTGCATTTTTCACTGAAAAACCGAGTTGGAGCAGGTACCTCCCAATATATATATATGTATGGTGTGGAGTTTGCAAGTGAAAAGAAACTTTGTTTTCCCATCAACCTAGGTGAAGGACGACTTTCACACACACTTATCTCTCAGAACTGAGCTTGTGGATAGAAGTTCGTTCATCTAGCACCATGGGAACCTGTTGCAGGAGAATCTTTTACTCTGGTTTCTCAGTCTGTTTCCTAGTGCCGGTTTGAAGTTCCTGCAGTTTACACTTTTAAACCGAGTTGGAGCTAGTACCTCCCCATATATATGTATGGAGTGGAGTTTGCAACTGAAAAGAAAATTTGTGTTCCCAACAAACTAGTTGAAGGACGGCTTTCACACACACTTATCTCTCAGTACTGAGCTTGTGGATAGACTTTCGTTCATCTAGCACCAAGGGAACGGGTTGTAGGGGAAACTTTTTTTCTGGTTTCTCAGTCTGTTTCCTATAGCCTGTTTAATTTCCTGCAGGTTTCACTGTAAAAAATTTTTGGTAGTAGTACCTCCCCATATATATGTATGGAGTGGGGTTTGCAACTAAATAGAAACTTTGTGTTCCCTTCAAGCTAGGTGAAGGACGGCTTTCACACACACGTATCTCTCAGAACTGAGCATGTGGATAGACGTTCATTCATCTAGCACCAAGGGAACGGGTTGTAGGGGAAACTTTTTTTCTGGTTTCTCAGCCTTTTTCCTAGTGACGGTTTTAAGTTCCTGCTGTTTTCAATTTAAAATGAGTTGGAGCTAGTAACTCCCCATATATATGTATTTAGTGGAGCTTGCAAAAGAAAAGAAACTTTGTATTCCCAACAAGCTATGTGAAGGACGGCTTTCACACACAGTTACCTCTCAGAACTGAGCATGTGGAGAGACGTTCGTTCATCTAGCACCAAGGGAACGGTTTGCAGGAGAATCTTTTACTCTGGTTTCTCAGTCTGTTTCTTGTGCCGGTTTGAAGTTCCTGCTGGTTTCACTGTTAAACCGTTGTGGAACTAGTACCTCCCCATATATATGTATAGATTGGAGTTTTCAACTGAAAAGAAACTTTGTTTTCCCTTCAACTTGGTGAAGGACGACTTTCACACACACTTATCTCTCAGAACTGAGCTTGTGGGTAGAAGTTCTTTCATCTAGCACCAAGGGAACGGGTTGCAGGAAGAACTTTTACTCTGGTTTCTCAGTCTGTTTCCTAGTGCCGGTTTGAAGTTCCTGCAGTTTACACTTTAAAACCGAGTTGGAGCTAGTACCTCCCCATATATATGTATGGAGTGGAGTTTGCAACTGAAAAGAATCTTTGTGTTCCCAACAAGCTAGATGAAGGACGGCTTTCACACACACTTATCTCTGAGAACTGAGCTTGTGGATAGACTTTCGTTCATCTAGCACCAATGGATCGGTTTGCAGGATAAGCTTTTATTCTGGTTTCTCAGTCTGCTTCCTAGTTCCAATTTGAAGTTCCTGCAGTTTTCACTTTAAAACCGAGTTGGAGCTAGTAAATCCCCATATATATGTATGGAGTGGAGTTTGCAAAAGAAAAGAAACTTTGTGTTTCCAACAAGCTAGGTGAAGTACGGCTGTCACACACATTAATCTCTCAGAACTGAGCATGTGGAGAGACGTTCGTTCATCTAGCACCAAGGGAACGGGTTGCAGGAGAAACTTTTTCTCTGGTTTCTCAGTCTGTTTCCTAGTGCCGGTTTGAAGTTCCTGCAGTTTTCACTGTAAAATCGATTTGGAACTACTACCTCCCTATAAATATGTATGGAGTGGTGTTTGCAACTGAAAAGAAACTTTGTGTTCCCAACAAGCTAGGTGAAGGACGGCTTTCACCCACACTTATCTCTCAGAACTGACTATGTGGAGAGACGTTCGTTCATCTAGCACCAAGGGAACGGGATGCAGGAGAAATTTTTTCTGTGTTTTCTCAGTCTGTTTCCTAGTGCCGGTTTGAAATTCCTGCAGGTTTCACTGTAAAACTGTTTTGGAACTAGTACCTCCCCATATATATGTATGGAGTGAGTTTACAAAAGAAAAGAAACTTTGTGTTCCCAACAAGCTAGGTGAATGACGGCTTTCACACACACTTACCTCTCAGAACTGAGCATGTGGAGAGACGTTCGTTAATCTAGCACCAAGGGAACGGGTTGCAGGAGAAACGTTTACTCTGGTTTCTCAATCTGTTTCCTAGTGCCGGTTTGAAGTTCCTGCATTTTTCACTGAAAAACCGAGTTGGAGCAGGTACCTCCCAATATATATATATGTATGGTGTGGAGTTTGCAAGTGAAAAGAAACTTTGTTTTCCCATCAACCTAGGTGAAGGACGACTTTCACACACACTTATCTCTCAGAACTGAGCTTGTGGATAGAAGTTCGTTCATCTAGCACCATGGGAACCTGTTGCAGGAGAATCTTTTACTCTGGTTTCTCAGTCTGTTTCCTAGTGCCGGTTTGAAGTTCCTGCAGTTTACACTTTTAAACCGAGTTGGAGCTAGTACCTCCCCATATATATGTATGGAGTGGAGTTTGCAACTGAAAAGAAAATTTGTGTTCCCAACAAACTAGTTGAAGGACGGCTTTCACACACACTTATCTCTCAGTACTGAGCTTGTGGATAGACTTTCGTTCATCTAGCACCAAGGGAACGGGTTGTAGGGGAAACTTTTTTTCTGGTTTCTCAGTCTGTTTCCTATAGCCTGTTTAATTTCCTGCAGGTTTCACTGTAAAAAAGTTTTGGTAGTAGTACCTCCCCATATATATGTATGGAGTGGGGTTTGCAACTAAATAGAAACTTTGTGTTCCCTTCAAGCTAGGTGAAGGACGGCTTTCACACACACGTATCTCTCAGAACTGAGCATGTGGATAGACGTTCATTCATCTAGCACCAAGGGAACGGGTTGTAGGGGAAACTTTTTTTCTGGTTTCTCAGCCTTTTTCCTAGTGACGGTTTTAAGTTCCTGCTGTTTTCACTTTAAAATGAGTTGGAGCTAGTAACTCCCCATATATATGTATTTAGTGGAGCTTGCAAAAGAAAAGAAACTTTGTATTCCCAACAAGCTATGTGAAGGACGGCTTTCACACACAGTTACCTCTCAGAACTGAGCATGTGGAGAGACGTTCGTTCATCTAGCACCAAGGGAACGGTTTGCAGGAGAATCTTTTACTCTGGTTTCTCAGTCTGTTTCTTGTGCCGGTTTGAAGTTCCTGCTGGTTTCACTGTTAAACCGTTGTGGAACTAGTACCTCCCCATATATATGTATAGATTGGAGTTTTCAACTGAAAAGAAACTTTGTTTTCCCTTCAACTTGGTGAAGGACGACTTTCACACACACTTATCTCTCAGAACTGAGCTTGTGGGTAGAAGTTCTTTCATCTAGCACCAAGGGAACGGGTTGCAGGAAGAACTTTTACTCTGGTTTCTCAGTCTGTTTCCTAGTGCCGGTTTGAAGTTCCTGCAGTTTACACTTTAAAACCGAGTTGGAGCTAGTACCTCCCCATATATATGTATGGAGTGGAGTTTGCAACTGAAAAGAATCTTTGTGTTCCCAACAAGCTAGATGAAGGACGGCTTTCACACACACTTATCTCTGAGAACTGAGCTTGTGGATAGACTTTCGTTCATCTAGCACCAATGGATCGGTTTGCAGGATAAGCTTTTATTCTGGTTTCTCAGTCTGCTTCCTAGTTCCAATTTGAAGTTCCTGCAGTTTTCACTTTAAAACCGAGTTGGAGCTAGTAAATCCCCATATATATGTATGGAGTGGAGTTTGCAAAAGAAAAGAAACTTTGTGTTTCCAACAAGCTAGGTGAAGTACGGCTGTCACACACATTAATCTCTCAGAACTGAGCATGTGGAGAGACGTTCGTTCATCTAGCACCAAGGGAACGGGTTGCAGGAGAAACTTTTTCTCTGGTTTCTCAGTCTGTTTCCTAGTGCCGGTTTGAAGTTCCTGCAGTTTTCACTGTAAAATCGATTTGGAACTACTACCTCCCTATAATATGTATGGATTGGTGTTTGCAACTGAAAAGAAACTTTGTGTTCCCAACAAGCTAGGTGAATGTCGGCTTTCACACACACTTAACTCTCAGAACTGAGCATGTGGAGAGACGTTCGTTCATCTAGCACCTAGGGAACGGGTTTGCAGGGAAATTTACTCTGGATTCTCAGTCTTCTTCCTAGTGCAGGTTTGAAGTTAATGCAGTTTTCACTTTAAAATCGTGTTGGAGATAGTAACTCCCCATATATATGTATGGAGTGGAGTTTGCAAAAGAAAAGAAACTTTGTGTTCCCAACAAGCTAGGTGAATGTCGGCTTTCACACACACTTAACTCTCAGAACTGAGCATGTGGAGAGACGTTCGTTCATCTAGCACCAAGGGAACGGGTTGCAGGAGAAATTTTACTCTGGTTTCTCAGTCTGTTTCCTAATGCCGGTTTGAAATTCCTGCAGGTTTCACGGTAAAACCATTTTGGATCTACTCCCTCCCCATATACATGTATGGAGTGGAGTTTGCAATTGAAAAGAAACTTTATGTTCCCTTTAAGCTAGGTGAAGGACGGCTTTCACACACACTTATCTCTCGGAACTGAGCATGTGGAGAGACGTTCGTTCATCTAGCACCAAGGGAACGGGTTGCAGGAGAAACTTTTATTCTGGTTTCTCAGTCTGTTTCCTAGTGCCGGTTTGGAGTTCCTGCAGTTTTCACTGTAAAACCCTGTTGGAGCTAGTACCTACCCATATATATGTAAGGAGGGGAGTTTGCAACTGAAAAGAAACTTTGTGTTCCCTTCAACCTGGCTGAAGGACGGCTTTCACACACAGTTATCTCTCAGAACTGAGCTTGTGGATAGACTTTCGTTCATCTAGCACCAAGGGAACGGGTTGCAGGAGAACTTTTACTCTGGTTTCTCAGTCTGCTTCCTAGTGCCGGTTTCAAAGTTCCTTGCAGTTTTCACTGTAAAACCGATTTGGAACTAGTACCTCCCCATATATATGTATGGAGTGGAGTTTGCATAAGAAAAGAAACTTTGTGTTCCCAAAAAGCTAGGTGAATGACGGCTTTCACACACACTTAACTCTCAGAACTGAGCATGTGGAGAGACGTTCGTTCATGCTAGCACCAAGGGAACGGGTTACAGGAGAAACTTTTACTCTGGTTTCTTAGTCTGTTTCCTAGTGCCGGTTTGAAGTTCCTGCAGGTTTCACTGTAAACCGTTTCGGAACTACGTACCTCCCATATACATGTATGGAGTGGAGATTGCAACTGAAAAGAAACTGTGTGTTCCCTTCAAGCTAGGTGAAATACGGCATTTCACACACACATTATCTCTCAGAACTGAGCATGTGGAGAGACGTTCGTTCATCTAGCACCAAGGGAACGGGTTGCAGGAGAAACTATTTCTCTTGTTTCTCAGTCTGTTTCCTAGTGCCGGTTTTAATTTCCTGCAGTTTCACTTTAAAACCGAGTTGGAGCTAGTAACTCCCCATATATATGAATGGAGTGGAGTTTGCAAAAAAAGAATCTTTGTGTTCCCTTCAAGCTAGCTGAAGGATGGCTTTCACACATACATATCTCTCAGAACTGAGAATGGGGTATGACGTTCGTTCATCTAGCATCAAGGGAACGTGTTGCAGGAGAAACTTTAACTCTGATTTCTCAGTCGGTTTCCTAGTGCCGGTTTGAAGTTCCTGCATTTTTCACTGAAAAACCGAGTTGGAGCAGGTACCTCCCCATATATATGTATGGAGTGGAGTTTGCAACTGAAAAGAAACTTTGTGTTCCCTTCAAGCTAGGAGAAGGACGGCTTTCACACACACTTATCTCTCAGAACTGAGCATGTGGAGAGACGTTCGTTCATCTAGCACCAAGGGAACGGGTTGCAGGAGAAACTTTTACTCTGGTTTCTCAGTCTGTTTCCTAAGTGCCGGTTTGATGTTCCTGCAGATTTCACTGTAAAACCGAGTTGGAGCTAATACCTCCCCATATATATGTATGGATTGGAGTTTGCAACATGAAAAGAAACTTTGTGTTCCCTTCAAGCTAGGTAAGGACGGCTTTCACACACACATATCTCTCAGAAATGAGCTTGTGGATAGACGTTCCGTTCATCTAGCACCAAGGGAACGGGTTGCAGGAGAAAATTTTACTCTCGTTTCTCAGTCTGCTTCCTAGTGCCGGTTTTAAGTTCCTGCAGTTTTCACTTTAAAACCGAGTTGGTGCTAGTAACTCCCCGATATATATGTATGGAGTGGAGTTTGCAAAAGAAAAGAAACTTTGTGTTCCCAACAAGCTAGGTGAATGACGGCTTTCACACACACTTACATCTCAGAACTGAGCATGTGGAGAGACGTTCGTTCATCTAGCACCAAGGGAACGGGTTGCAGGAGAAACTTTTACTCTGGTTTCTCAGTCTGTTTCCTAGTGCCGGTTTGAAGTTCCTGCAGGTTTCACTGTAAAATGATTTGGAGCTTGTACCTCCCCATATATATGTATGGAGTGGAGTTTGCACCTGAAAGGAAACTTTTTGTTCCCAACAAGATATTTGAATGACGGCTTTCACACACATTTATCTCTCAGAAATGAGCATGTGGAGAGACGTTCGTTCATCTAGCACCAAGGGAACGGGTTGCAGGGGAAACTTTTACTCTGGTTTCTCAGTCTGTTTCCTAGTGCCGGTTTGAAGTTCCTGCAGGTTTCAGCTGTAAAATCGTTTTGGAAGTAGTACCTCCCCATATACATGTATGGAGAGGAGTTTGCAACTAAAAGAAACTTTGTGTTCCCTTCAAGCTAGGTGAAGGACGGCTTTCACACACACTTATCTCTCAGAACTGAGCATGTCGATAGACGTTCGTTCATCTAGCACCAAGGGAACGGGTTGCAGGAGAAACTTTTTTCTGGTTTCTCATTCTGTTTCCTAGTGCCGGTTTTAAGTTCCTGCTGTTTTCACTTTAAAACCGAGTTGGAGCTAGTACCTCCCCATATATATGTATTGAGTGGAGTTTGCAAAAGAAAAGAAACTTTGTATTCCCAACAAGCTAGGTGAAGGACGGCTTTCACACACACTTACCTCTCAGAACTGAGCATGTGGAGAGACGTTCGTTCATCTAGCACCAAGGGAACGGGTTTGCAGGAGAAACTTTTACTCTGGTTTCTCAGTCTGTTTCCTAGTGCCGGTTGAAGTTCCTGCATGGTTTCACTGTTAAACCGTTGTGGAACTAGTACCTCCCCATATATATGTATGGAGTGGAGTTTGCAACTGAAAAGAAACTTTGTGTTCCCTTCAAGCTAGGTGAAGGACGGCTTTCACACACACTTATCTCTCAGAACTGAGCTTGTGGATAGACGTTCGTTCATCTAGCACCAAGGGAACGGGTTGCAGGAGAAACTTTTACTCTGGTTTCTCAGTCTGTTTCCTAGTGCCGGTTTGAAGTTCCTGCAGTTTACACTTTAAAACCGAGTTGGAGCTAGTACCTCCCCATATATATGTATGGAGTGGAGTTTGCAACTGAAAAGAAACTTTGTGTTCCCAACAAGCTAGTTGAAGGACGGCTTTCACACACACTTATCTCTCAGAACTGAGCTTGTGGATAGACATTCGTTCATCTAGCACCAATGGATCGGGTTGCAGGATAATCTTTTACTCTGGTTTCTCAGTCCGCTTCCTAGTTCCAGTTTGAAGTTCCTGCAGTTTTCACTTTAAAACCGAGTTGGAGCTAGTAAATCCCCATATATATGTATGGAGTGGAGTTTGCAAAAGAAAAGAAACTTTGTGTTTCCCAACAAGCTAGGTGAAGTACGGCTGTCACACACACTTATCTCTCAGAACTGAGCATGTGGAGAGACGTTCGTTCATCTAGCACCTAGGGAACGGGTTGCAGGAGAAACTTTTTCTCTGGTTTCTCAGTCTGTTTCCTAGTGCCGGTTTGAAGTTCCTGCAGTTTTCACTGTAAAATCGATTTGGAACTACTACCTCCCTATATATATGTATGGAGTGGTGTTTGCAACTGAAAAGAAACTTTGTGTTCCCAACAAGCTAGGTGAATGTCGGCTTTCACACACACTTAACTCTCAGAACTGAGCATGTGGAGAGACGTTCGTTCATCTAGCACCTAGGGAACGGGTTGCAGGGGAAATTTACTCTGGATTCTCAGTCTTCTTCCTAGTGCAGGTTTGAAGTTAATGCAGTTTTCACTTTAAAATCGTGTTGGAGATAGTAACTCCCCATATATATGTATGGAGTGGAGTTTGCAAAAGAAAAGAAACTTTGTGTTCCCAACAAGCTAGGTGAATGTCGGCTTTCACACACACTTAACTCTCAGAACTGAGCATGTGGAGAGACGTTCGTTCATCTAGCACCAAGGGAACGGGTTGCAGGAGAAATTTTACTCTGGTTTCTCAGTCTGTTTCCTAGTGCCGGTTTGAAAGTTCCTGCAGTTTTCACTGTAAAACCGATTTGGAGCTAGTACCTCCCCATATATATGTATGGAGTGGAGTTTGCAAATGAAAAGAAACTTTGTGTTCCCTTAACAAGCTAGGTGAATGACGGCTTTCACACACACTTATCTCTCAGAACTGAGCATGTGGAGAGACGTTCGTTCATCTAGCACCAAGGGAACGGGTTGCAGGAGAAACTTTTACTTCTGGTTTCTCAGTCTGTTTCCTAGTGCCGGTTTGGAGTTCCTGCAGTTTTCACTGTAAAACCGAGTTGGAGCTAGTACCTACACATATATATGTATGGAGTGGAGTTTGCAACTGAAAAGAAACTTTGTGTTCCCATCAAGCTAGGCTGAAGGACGGCTTTCACACACATTATCTCTCAGAACTGAGCTTGTGGATAGACGTTCGTTCATCTAGCACCAAGGGAACGGGTTGCAGGAGAAACTTTTACTCTGGTTTCTCAGTCTGTCTTCCTAGTGCCGGTTTCAAATTCTTGCAGTTTTCACTGTAAAACCGATTTGGAACTAGTACCTCCCCATATATATGTATGGAGTGGAGTTTGCATAAGAAAAGAAACTTTGTGTTCCCAAAAAGCTAGGTGAATGACGGCTTTCACACACACTTAACTCTCAGAACTGAGCATGTGGAGAGACGTTCGTTCATGTAGCACCAAGGGAACGGGTTACAGGAGAAACTTTTACTCTGGTTTCTTAGTATGTTTCCTAGTGCCTGTTTGAAGTTCCTGCAGGTTTCACTGTAAAACCGTTTCGGAAATACTACCTTCCCGTATACATGTATGGAGTGGAGATTGCAACTGAAAAGAAACTGTGTGTTCCCTTCAAGCTAAGTGAAATACGGCATTCACACACACATATCTCTCAGAACTGAGCATGTGGAGAGACGTTCGTTCATTTAGCACCAAGGGAACGGGTTGCAGGAGAAACTATTTCTCTTGTTTCTCAGTCTGTTTCCTAGTGCCGGTTTTAATTTCCTGCAGTTTTCACTTTAAAACCGAGTTGGAGCTAGTAACTCCCCATATATATGAATGGAGTGGAGTTTGCAAAAAAAGAATCTTTGTGTTCCCTTCAAGCTAGCTGAAGGATGGCTTTCACACATACATATCTCTCAGAACTGAGAATGGGGTATGACGTTCGTTCATCTAGCACCAAGGGAACGTGTTGCAGGAGAAACTTTAACTCTGGTTTCTCAGTCGGTTTCCTAGTGCCGGTTTGAAGTCCTGCATTTTTCACTGAAAACCGAGTTGGAGCAGGTACCTCCCCATATATATGTATGGAGTGGAGTTTGCAACTGAAAAGAAACTTTGTGTTCCCTTCAAGCTAGGAGAAGGACGGCTTTCACACACACTTATCTCTCAGAACTGAGCATGTGGAGAGACGTTCGTTCATCTAGCACCAAGGGAACGGGTTGCAGGAGAAACTTTTACTCTGGTTTCTCAGTCTGTTTCCAAGTGTCGGTTTGATGTTCCTGCAGATTTCACTGTAAAACCGAGTTGGAGCTAATACCTCCCCATATATATTTATGGATTGGAGTTTGCAACAGAAAAGAAACTTTGTGTTCCCTACAAGCTAGGTGAAAGGACGGCTTTCACACACACATATCTCTCAGAAATGAGCTGTGGATAGACGTTCGTTCATCTAGAACCAAGGGAACGGGTTGCAGGAGAAAATTTTACTCTCGTTCTAAGTCTGCTTCCTAGTGCCGGTTTTAAGTTCCTGCAGTTTTCACTTTAAAACCGAGTTGGAGCTAGTAACTCCCCGTATATATGTATGGAGTGGAGTTTGCAAAAGAAAAGAAACTTTGTGTTCCCAACAAGCTAGGTGAATGACGGCTTTCACACACACTTACATCTCAGAACTGAGCATGTGGAGAGACGTTCGTTCATCTAGCCACCAAGGGAACGGGTTGCAGGAGAAACTTTTACTCTGGTTTCTCAGTCTGTTTCCTAGTGCCGGTTTGAAGTTCCTGCAGGTTTCACTGTAAAATGATTTGGAGCTTGTACCTCCCCATATATATGTATGGAGTGGAGTTTGCACCTGAAAGAAACTTTGTGTTCCCAACAAGATATTTGAATGACGGCTTTCACACACATTATCTCTCAGAAATGAGCATGTGGAGAGACGTTCGTTCATCTAGCACCAAGGGAACGGGTTGCAGGGAGAAACTTTACTCTGGTTTCTCAGTCTGTTTCCTAGTGCCGGTTTGAAGTTCCTGCAGGTTTCAGTGTAAAATCGTTTTGGAAGTAGTACCTCCCCATATACATGTATGGAGTGGAGTTTGCAACTAAAAAGAAACTTTGTGTTCCCTTCAAGCTAGGTGAAGGACGGCTTTCACACACACTTATCTCTCAGAACTGAGCATGTCGGATAGACGTTCGTTCATCTAGCACCAAGGGAACGGGTTGCAGGAGAAACTTTTTTCTGGTTTCTCAGTCTTTTTCCTAGTGCCGGTTTTGAAGTTCCTGCTGTTTTCACTTTAAAATGAGTTGGAGCTAGTAACTCCCCATATATATGTATTTAGTGGAGTTTGCAAAGAAAGAAACTTTGTATTCCCAACAAGCTAGGTGAAGGACGGCTTTCACACACAGTTACCTCTCAGAACTGAGCATGTGGAGAGACGTTCGTTCATCTAGCACCAAGGGAACGGTTTGCAGGAGAAACTTTTACTCTGGTTTCTCAGTCTGTTTCCTAGTGCCGGTTTGAAGTTCCTGCTGGTTTCATTGTTAAACCGTTGTGGAACTAGTACCTCCCCATATATATGTATAGATTGGAGTTTTCAACTAAAAAGAAACTTTGTTTTCCCTTCAACTTGGTGAAGGACGACTTTCACACACACTTATCTCTCTGAACTGAGCTTGTGGATAGAAGTTCTTTCATCTAGCACCAAGGGATCGGGTTGCAGGAAGAACTTTACTCTGGTTTCTCAGTCTGTTCCTAGTGCCGGTTTGAAGTTCCTGCAGTTTACACTTTAAAACCGAGTTGGAGCTAGTACCTCCCCATATATATGTATGGAGTGGAGTTTGCAACTGAAAAGAAACTTTGTGTTCCCAACAAGCTAGTTGAAGGACGGCTTTCACACACACTTATCTCTGAGAACTGAGCTTGTGGATAGACTTTCGTTCATCTAGCACCAATGGATCGGGTTGCAGGATAATCTTTTACTGTGGTTTCTCAGTCCGCTTCCTAGTTCCAATTTGAAGTTCCTGCAGTTTTCACTTTAAAACCGAGTTGGAGCTAGTAAATCCCCATATATATGTATGGAGTGGAGTTTGCAAAAGAAAAGAAACTTTGTGTTCCAACAAGCTAGGTGAAGTACGACTGTCACACACATTTATATCTCAGAACTGAGCATGTGGAGAGACATTCGTTCATCTAGCAACTAGGGAACGGGTTGCAGGAGAAACTTTTTCTCTGGTTTCTCAGTCTGTTTCCTAGTGCCGGTTTGAAGTTCCTGCAGTTTTCACTGTAAAATCGATTTGGAACTACTACCTCCCTATATATATGTATGGAGTGGTGTTTGCAACTGAAAAGAAACTTTGTGTTCCCAACAAGCTAGGTGAATGTCGGCTTTCACACACACTTAACTCTCAGAACTGAGCATGTGGAGAGACGTTCGTTCATCTAGCACCAAGGGAACGGGTTGCAGGGGAAATTTTACTCTGGATTCTCAGTCTTCTTCCTAGTGCAGGTTTGAAGTTAATGCAGTTTTCACTTTAAAATCGTGTTGGAGATAGTAACTCCCCATATATATGTATGGAGTGGAGTTTGCAAAAGAAAAGAAACTTTGTGTTCCCAACAAGCTAGGTGAATGTCGGCTTTCACACACACTTAACTCTCAGAACTGAGCATGTGGAGAGACGTTCGTTCATCTAGCACCAAGGGAACGGGTTGCAGGAGAAATTTTACTCTGGTTTCTCAGTCTGTTTCCTAATGCCGGTTTGAAATTCCTGCAGGTTTCACGGTAAAACCATTTTGGATCTACTACCTCCCCATATACATGTATGGAGTGGAGTTTGCAATTGAAAAGAAACTTTATGTTCCCTTTAAGCTAGGTGAAGGACGGCTTTCACACACACTTATCTCTCGGAACTGAGCATGTGGAGAGACGTTCGTTCATCTAGCACCAAGGGAACGGGTTGCAGGAGAAACTTTTATTCTGGTTTCTCAGTCTGTTTCCTAGTGCCGGTTTGGAGTTCCTGCAGTTTTCACTGTAAAACCCTGTTGGAGCTAGTACCTACCCATATATATGTAAGGAGGGGAGTTTGCAACTGAAAAGAAACTTTGTGTTCCCTTCAACCTGGCTGAAGGACGGCTTTCACACACAGTTATCTCTCAGAACTGAGCTTGTGGATAGACTTTCGTTCATCTAGCACCAAGGGAACGGGTTGCAGGAGAACCTTTTACTCTGGTTTCTCAGTCTGCTTCCTAGTGCCGGTTTCAAATTCTTGCAGTTTTCACTGTAAAACCGATTTGGAACTAGTACCTCCCCATATATATGTATGGAGTGGAGTTTGCAAAGAAAAGAAACTTTGTGTTCCCAAAAGCTAGGTGAATGACGGCTTTCACACACACTTACTCTCAGAACTGAGCATGTGGAGAGACGTTCGTTCATCTAGCACCAAGGGAACGGGTTACAGGAGAAACTTTTACTCTGGTTTCTCAGTCTGTTTCCTAGTGCCGGTTTGAAGTTCCTGCAGGTTTCACTGTAAAACCGTTTCGGAAATACTACCTTCCCCATATATATGTATGGAGTGGAGATTGCAACTGAAAAGAAACTTTGTGTTCCCTTCAAGCTAGGTGAAGGACGGCTTTCACACACACTTATCTCTCAGAACTGAGCATGTGGAGAGACGTTCGTTCATTCTAGCACCAAGGGAACGGGTTGCAGGAGAAACTTTTACTCTGGTTTCTCAGTCTGTTTCCTAGTGCCGGTTTTAAGTTCCTGCAGTTTTCACTTTAAAACCGAGTTGGAGCTAGTAACTCCCCATATATATGAATGGAGTGGAGTTTGCAAAAAAAGAATCTTTGTGTTCCCTTCAAGCTAGCTGAAGGATGGCTTTCACACATACATATCTCTCAGAACTGAGAATGGGGTATGACTTTCGTTCATCTAGCACCAAGGGAACGTGTTGCAGGAGAAACTTTAACTCTGGTTTCTCAGTCGGTTTCCTAGTGCCGGTTTGAAGTTCCTGCATTTTTCACTGAAAAACCGAGTTGGAGCAGGTACCTCCCCATATATATGTATGGAGTGGAGTTTGCAACTGAAAAGAAACTTTGTGTTCCCTTCAAGCTAGGAGAAGGACGGCTTTCACACACACTTATCTCTCAGAACTGAGCATGTGGAGAGACGTTCGTTCATCTAGCACCAAGGGAACGGGTTGCAGGAGAAACTTTTACTCTGGTTTCTCAGTCTGTTTCCAAGTGTCGGTTTGATGTTCCTGCAGATTTCACTGTAAAACCGAGTTGGAGCTAATACCTCCCCATATATATTTATGGATTGGAGTTTGCAACAGAAAAGAAACTTTGTGTTCCCTTCAAGCTAGGTAAAGGACGGCTTTCACACACACATATCTCTCAGAAATGAGCTTGTGGATAGACGTCCGTTCATCTAGAACCAAGGGAACGGGTTGCAGGAGAAAATTTTACTCTCGGTTTCTAAGTCTGCTTCCTAGTGCCGGTTTTAAGTTCCTGCAGTTTTCACTTTAAAACCGAGTTGGTGCTAGTAACTCCCCGTATATATTTATGGAGTGGAGTTTGCAAAGAAAAGAAACTTGGTGTTCCCAACAAGCTAGGTGAATGACGGCTTTCACTCACACTTACATCTCAGAACTGAGCATGTGGAGAGACGTTCGTTCATTACCACCAAGGGAACGGGTTGCAGGAGAAACTTTTACTCTGGTTTCTCAGTCTGTTTCCTAGTGCCGGTTTGAAGTTCCTGCAGGTTTCACTGTAAAATGATTTGGAGCTTGTACCTCCCCATATATATGTATGGAGTGGAGTTTGCACCTGAAAGGAAACTTTTTGTTCCCAACAAGATAGTTGAATGACGGCTTTCACACACATTATCTCTCAGAAATGAGCATGTGGAGAGACGTTCGTTCATCTAGCACCAAGGGAACGGGTTGCAGGAGAAACTTTTACTCTGGTTTCTCAGTCTGTTTCCTAGTGCCGGTTTGAAGTTCCTGCAGTTTACACTTTAAAACCGAGTTGGAGCTAGTACCTCCCCATATATATGTATGGAGTGGAGTTTGCAACTGAAAAGAAACTTTGTGTTCCCAACAAGCTAGTTGAAGGACGGCTTTCACACACACTTATCTCTGCAGAACTGAGCTTGTGGATAGACTTTCGTTCATCTAGCACCAAGGGAATCGGGTTGCAGGATAAATCTTTTACTGTGGTTTCTCAGTCCTGCTTCCTAGTTCCAGTTTGAAGTTCCTGCAGTTTTCACTTTAAAACCGAGTTGGAGCTAGTAACTCCCCATATATATGTATGGAGTGGAGTTTGCAAAAGAAAAGAAACTTTGTGTTTCCAACAAGCTAGGTGAAGTACGACTGTCACACACATTTATCTCTCAGAACTGAGCATGTGGAGAGACATTCGTTCATCTAGCAACTAGGGAACGGGTTGCAGGAGAAACTTTTTCTCTGGTTCTCAGTCTGTTTCCTAGTGCCGGTTTGAAGTTCCTGCAGTTTTCACTGTAAAATCGATTTGGAACTACTACCTCCCTATATATATGTATGGAGTGGTGTTTGCAACTGAAAAGAAACTTTGTGTTCCCAACAAGCTAGGTGAATGTCGGCTTTCACACACACTTAACTCTCAGAACTGAGCATGTGGAGAGACGTTCGTTCATCTAGCACCTAGGGAACGGGTTGCAGGGGAAATTTACTCTGGATTCTCAGTCTTCTTCCTAGTGCAGGTTTGAAGTTAATGCAGTTTTCACTTTAAAATCGTGTTGGAGATAGTAACTCCCCATATATATGTATGGAGTGGAGTTTGCAAAAGAAAAGAAACTTTGTGTTCCCAACAAGCTAGGTGAATGTCGGCTTTCACACACACTTAACTCTCAGAACTGAGCATGTGGAGAGACGTTCGTTCATCTAGCACCAAGGGAACGGGTTGCAGGAGAAATTTTACTCTGGTTTCTCAGTCTGTTTCCTAATGCCGGTTTGAAATTCCTGCAGGTTTCACGGTAAAACCATTTTGGATCTACTACCTCCCCATATACATGTATGGAGTGGAGTTTGCAATTGAAAAGAAACTTTATGTTCCCTTTAAGCTAGGTGAAGGACGGCTTTCACACACACTTATCTCTCGGAACTGAGCATGTGGAGAGACGTTCGTTCATCTAGCACCAAGGGAACGGGTTGCAGGAGAAACTTTTATTCTGGTTTCTCAGTCTGTTTCCTAGTGCCGGTTTGGAGTTCCTGCAGTTTTCACTGTAAAACCCTGTTGGAGCTAGTACCTACCCATATATATGTAAGGAGGGGAGTTTGCAACTGAAAAGAAACTTTGTGTTCCCTTCAACCTGGCTGAAGGACGGCTTTCACACACAGTTATCTCTCAGAACTGAGCTTGTGGATAGACTTCGTTCATCTAGCACCAAGGGAACGGGTTGCAGAAGAACCTTTTACTCTGGTTTCTCAGTCTGCTTCCTAGTGCCGGTTTCAAATTCTTGCAGTTTTTCACTGTAAAACCGATTTGGAACTAGTACCTCCCCATATATATGTATGGAGTGGAGTTTGCATAAGAAAAGAACTTTGTGTTCCCAAAAAGCTAGGTGAATGACGGCTTTCACACACACTTAACTCTCAGAACTGAGCATGTGGAGAGACGTTCGTTCATGTAGCACCAAGGGAACGGGTTACAGGAGAAACTTTTACTCTGGTTTCTTAGTATGTTTCCTAGTGCCTGTTTGAAGTTCCTGCAGGTTTCACTGTAAAACCGTTTCGGAAATACTACCTTCCCGTATACATGTATGGAGTGGAGATTGCAACTGAAAAGAAACTGTGTGTTCCCTTCAAGCTAGGAGAAGGACGGCTTTCACACACACTTATCTCTCAGAACTGAGCATGTGGAGAGACGTTCGTTCATCTAGCACCAAGGGAACGGGTTGCAGGAGAAACTTTACTCTGGTTTCTCAGTCTGTTTCCAAGTGTCGGTTTGATGTTCCTGCAGATTTCACTGTAAAACCGAGTTGGAGCTAATACCTCCCCATATATATTTATGGATTGGAGTTTGCAACAGAAAAGAAACTTTGTGTTCCCTCAAGCTAGGTAAAGGACGGCTTTCACACACACATATCTCTCAGAAATGAGCTTGTGGATAGACGTCCGTTCATCTAGAACCAAAGGGAACGGGTTGCAGGAGAAAATTTTACTCTCGTTCTAAGTCTGCTTCCTAGTGCCGGTTTAAGTTCCTGCAGTTTTCACTTTAAAACCGAGTTGGTGCTAGTAACTCCCCGTATATATTTATGAAGTGGAGTTTGCAAAAGAAAAGAAACTTGGTGTTCCCAACAAGCTAGGTGAATGACGGCTTTCACTCACACTTACCTCTCTGAACTGAGCATGTGGAGAGACGTTCGTTCATTTACCACCAAGGGAACGGGTTGCAGGAGACACTTTTACTCTGGTTTCTCAGTCTGTTTCCTAGTGCCGGTTTGAAGTTCCTGCAGGTTTCACTGTAAAATGATTTGGAGCTTGTACCTCCCCATATATATGTATGGAGTGGAGTTTGCACCTGAAAAGAAACTTTTTGTTCCCAACAAGATATTTGAATGACGGCTTTCACACACATTTATCTCTCAGAAATGAGCATGTGGAGAGACGTTCGTTCATCTAGCACCAAGGGAACGGGTTGCAGGGGAAACTTTTACTCTGGTTTCTCAGTCTGTTTCCTAGTGCCGGTTTGAAGTTCCTGCAGGTTTCAGTGTAAAATCGTTTTGGAAGTAGTACCTCCCCATATACATGTATGGAGAGGAGTTTGCAACTAAAAGAAACTTTGTGTTCCCTTCAAGCTAGGTGAAGGACGGCTTTCACACACACTTATCTCTCAGAACTGAGCATGTCGATAGACGTTCGTTCATCTAGCACCAAGGGAATGGGTTGCAGGAGAAACTTTTTTTCTGGTTTCTCATTCTTTTTCCTAGTGCCGGTTTTAAGTTCCTGCTGTTTTCACTTTAAAATGAGTTGGAGCTAGTAACTCCCCATATATATGTATTTAGTGGAGTTTGCAAAGAAAAGAAACTTTGTATTCCCAACAAGCTAGGTGAAGGACGGCTTTCACACACAGTTACCTCTCAGAACTGAGCATGTGGAGAGACGTTCGTTCATCTAGCACCAAGGGAACGGTTTGCAGGAGAAACTTTTACTCTGGTTTCTCAGTCTGTTTCCTAGTGCCGGTTTGAAGTTCCTGCTGGTTTCATTGTTAAACCGTTGTGGAACTAGTACCTCCCCATATATATGTATAGATTGGAGTTTTCAACTGAAAAGAAACTTTGTTTTCCCTTCAACTTGGTGAAGGACGACTTTCACACACACTTATCTCTCTGAACTGAGCTTGTGGATAGAAGTTCTTTCATCTAGCACCAAGGGATCGGGTTGCAGGAAGAACTTTTACTCTGGTTTCTCAGTCTGTTTCCTAGTGCCGGTTTGAAGTTCCTGCAGTTTACACTTTAAAACCGAGTTGGAGCTAGTACCTCCCCATATATATGTATGGAGTGGAGTTTGCAACTGAAAAGAAACTTTGTGTTCCCAACAAGCTAGTTGAAGGACGGCTTTCACACACACTTATCTCTGAGAACTGAGCTTGTGGATAGACTTTCGTTCATCTAGCACCAATGGATCGGGTTGCAGGATAATCTTTTACTGTGGTTTCTCAGTCCGCTTCCTAGTTCCAATTTGAAGTTCCTGCAGTTTTCACTTTAAAACCGAGTTGGAGCTAGTAAATCCCCATATATATGTATGGAGTGGAGTTTGCAAAAGAAAAGAAACTTTGTGTTTCCAACAAGCTAGGTGAAGTACGACTGTCACACACATTTATCTCTCAGAACTGAGCATGTGGAGAGACATTCGTTCATCTAGCAACTAGGGAACGGGTTGCAGGAGAAACTTTTTCTCTGGTTCTCAGTCTGTTTCCTAGTGCCGGTTTGAAGTTCCTGCAGTTTTCACTGTAAAATCGATTTGGAACTACTACCTCCCTATATATATGTATGGAGTGGTGTTTGCAACTGAAAAGAAACTTTGTGTTCCCAACAAGCTAGGTGAATGTCGGCTTTCACACACACTTAACTCTCAGAACTGAGCATGTGGAGAGACGTTCGTTCATCTAGCACCTAGGGAACGGGTTGCAGGGGAAATTTACTCTGGATTCTCAGTCTTCTTCCTAGTGCAGGTTTGAAGTTAATGCAGTTTTCACTTTAAAATCGTGTTGGAGATAGTAACTCCCCATATATATGTATGGAGTGGAGTTTGCAAAAGAAAAGAAACTTTGTGTTCCCAACAAGCTAGGTGAATGTCGGCTTTCACACACACTTAACTCTCAGAACTGAGCATGTGGAGAGACGTTCGTTCATCTAGCACCAAGGGAACGGGTTGCAGGAGAAATTTTACTCTGGTTTCTCAGTCTGTTTCCTAATGCCGGTTTGAAATTCCTGCAGGTTTCACGGTAAAACCATTTTGGATCTACTACCTCCCCATATACATGTATGGAGTGGAGTTTGCAATTGAAAAGAAACTTTATGTTCCCTTTAAGCTAGGTGAAGGACGGCTTTCACACACACTTATCTCTCGGAACTGAGCATGTGGAGAGACGTTCGTTCATCTAGCACCAAGGGAACGGGTTGCAGGAGAAACTTTTATTCTGGTTTCTCAGTCTGTTTCCTAGTGCCGGTTTGGAGTTCCTGCAGTTTTCACTGTAAAACCCTGTTGGAGCTAGTACCTACCCATATATATGTAAGGAGGGGAGTTTGCAACTGAAAAGAAACTTTGTGTTCCCTTCAACCTGGCTGAAGGACGGCTTTCACACACAGTTATCTCTCAGAACTGAGCTTGTGGATAGACTTTCGTTCATCTAGCACCAAGGGAACGGGTTGCAGAAGAACCTTTTACTCTGGTTTCTCAGTCTGCTTCCTAGTGCCGGTTTCAAATTCTTGCAGTTTTCACTTTAAAACCGAGTTGGAGCTAGTAACTCCCCATATATATGAATGGAGTGGAGTTTGCAAAAAAAAGAATCTTTGTGTTCCCTTCAAGCTAGCTGAAGGATGGCTTTCACACATACATATCTCTCAGAACTGAGAATGGGGTATGACGTTCGTTCATCTAGCACCAAGGGAACGTGTTGCAGGAGAAACTTTAACTCTGGTTTCTCAGTCGGTTTCCTAGTGCCGGTTTGAAGTTCCTGCATTTTTCACTGAAAAACCGAGTTGGAGCAGGTACCTCCCCATATATATGTATGGAGTGGAGTTTGCAACTGAAAAGAAACTTTGTGTTCCCTTCAAGCTAGGAGAAGGACGGCTTTCACACACACTTATCTCTCAGAACTGAGCATGTGGAGAGACGTTCGTTCATCTAGCACCAAGGGAACGGGTTGCAGGAGAAACTTTTACTCTGGTTTCTCAGTCTGTTTCCAAGTGTCGGTTTGATGTTCCTGCAGATTTCACTGTAAAACCGAGTTGGAGCTAATACCTCCCCATATATATTTATGGATTGGAGTTTGCAACAGAAAAGAAACTTTGTGTTCCCTTCAAGCTAGGTAAAGGACGGCTTTCACACACACATATCTCTCAGAAATGAGCTTGTGGATAGACGTCCGTTCATCTAGAACCAAAGGGAACGGGTTGCAGGAGAAAATTTTACTCTCGTTTCTAAGTCTGCTTCCTAGTGCCGGTTTTAAGTTCCTGCAGTTTTCACTTTAAAACCGAGTTGGTGCTAGTAACTCCCCGTATATATTTATGGAGTGGAGTTTGCAAAAGAAAAGAAACTTGGTGTTCCCAACAAGCTAGGTGAATGACGGCTTTCACTCACACTTACATCTCAGAACTGAGCATGTGGAGAGACGTTCGTTCATTTACCACCAAGGGAACGGATTGCAGGAGACACTTTTACTCTGGTTTCTCAGTCTGTTTCCTAGTGCCGGTTTGAAGTTCCTGCAGGTTTCACTGTAAAATGATTTGGAGCTTGTACCTCCCCATATATATGTATGGAGTGGAGTTTGCACCTGAAAGGAAACTTTTTGTTCCCAACAAGATATTTGAATGACGGCTTTCACACACATTTATCTCTCAGAAATGAGCATGTGGAGAGACGTTCGTTCATCTAGCACCAAGGGAACGGGTTGCAGGGGAAACTTTTACTCTGGTTTCTCAGTCTGTTTCCTAGTGCCGGTTTGAAGTTCCTGCAGGTTTCAGTGTAAAATCGTTTTGGAAGTAGTACCTCCCCATATACATGTATGGAGAGGAGTTTGCAACTAAAAAGAAACTTTGTGTTCCCTTCAAGCTAGGTGAAGGACGGCTTTCACACACACTTATCTCTCAGAACTGAGCATGTCGATAGACGTTCGTTCATCTAGCACCAAGGGAACGGGTTGCAGGAGAAACTTTTTTTCTGGTTTCTCATTCTTTTTCCTAGTGCCGGTTTTAAGTTCCTGCTGTTTTCACTTTAAAATGAGTTGGAGCTAGTAACTCCCCATATATATGTATTTAGTGGAGTTTGCAAAAGAAAAGAAACTTTGTATTCCCAACAAGCTAGGTGAAGGACGGCTTTCACACACAGTTACCTCTCAGAACTGAACATGTGGAGAGACGTTCGTTCATCTAGCACCAAGGGAACGGTTTGCAGGAGAAACTTTTACTCTGGTTTCTCAGTCTGTTTCCTAGTGCCGGTTTGAAGTTCCTGCTGGTTTCATTGTTAAACCGTTGTGGAACTAGTACCTCCCCATATATATGTATAGATTGGAGTTTTCAACTGAAAAGAAACTTTGTTTTCCCTTCAACTTGGTGAAGGACGACTTTCACACACACTTATCTCTCTGAACTGAGCTTGTGGATAGAAGTTCTTTCATCTAGCACCAAGGGATCGGGTTGCAGGAAGAACTTTTACTCTGGTTTCTCAGTCTGTTTCCTAGTGCCGGTTTGAAGTTCCTGCAGTTTACACTTTAAACCGAGTTGGAGCTAGTACCTCCCCATATATATGTATGGAGTGGAGTTTGCAACTGAAAAGAAACTTTGTGTTCCCAACAAGCTAGTTGAAGGACGGCTTTCACACACACTTATCTCTGAGAACTGAGCTTGTGGATAGACTTTCGTTCATCTAGCACCAATGGATCGGGTTGCAGGATAATCTTTTACTGTGGTTTCTCAGTCCGCTTCCTAGTTCCAATTTGAAGTTCCTGCAGTTTTCACTTTAAAACCGACTTGGAGCTAGTAAATCCCCATATATATGTATGGAGTGGAGTTTGCAAAAGAAAAGAAACTTTGTGTTTCCAACAAGCTAGGTGAAGTACGACTGTCACACACATTTATCTCTCAGAACTGAGCATGTGGAGAGACATTCGTTCATCTAGCAACTAGGGAACGGGTTGCAGGAGAAACTTTTTCTCTGGTTCTCAGTCTGTTTCCTAGTGCCGGTTTGAAGTTCCTGCAGTTTTCACTGTAAAATCGATTTGGAACTACTACCTCCCTATATATATGTATGGAGTGGTGTTTGCAACTGAAAAGAAACTTTGTGTTCCCAACAAGCTAGGTGAATGTCGGCTTTCACACACACTTAACTCTCAGAACTGAGCATGTGGAGAGACGTTCGTTCATCTAGCACCTAGGGAACGGGTTGCAGGGGAAATTTACTCTGGATTCTCAGTCTTCTTCCTAGTGCAGGTTTGAAGTTAATGCAGTTTTCACTTTAAAATCGTGTTGGAGATAGTAACTCCCCATATATATGTATGGAGTGGAGTTTGCAAAAGAAAAGAAACTTTGTGTTCCCAACAAGCTAGGTGAATGTCGGCTTTCACACACACTTAACTCTCAGAACTGAGCATGTGGAGAGACGTTCGTTCATCTAGCACCAAGGGAACGGGTTGCAGGAGAAATTTTACTCTGGTTTCTCAGTCTGTTTCCTAATGCCGGTTTGAAATTCCTGCAGGTTTCACGGTAAAACCATTTTGGATCTACTCCCTCCCCATATACATGTATGGAGTGGAGTTTGCAATTGAAAAGAAACTTTATGTTCCCTTTAAGCTAGGTGAAGGACGGCTTTCACACACACTTATCTCTCGGAACTGAGCATGTGGAGAGACGTTCGTTCATCTAGCACCAAGGGAACGGGTTGCAGGAGAAACTTTTATTCTGGTTTCTCAGTCTGTTTCCTAGTGCCGGTTTGGAGTTCCTGCAGTTTTCACTGTAAAACCCTGTTGGAGCTAGTACCTACCCATATATATGTAAGGAGGGGAGTTTGCAACTGAAAAGAAACTTTGTGTTCCCTTCAACCTGGCTGAAGGACGGCTTTCACACACAGTTATCTCTCAGAACTGAGCTTGTGGATAGACTTTCGTTCATCTAGCACCAAGGGAACGGGTTGCAGAAGAACCTTTTACTCTGGTTTCTCAGTCTGTTTCCTAGTGCCGGTTTGAAGTTCCTGCAGGTTTCACTGTAAAATCGTTTTGGAAGTAGTACCTCCCCATATACATGTATGGAGAGGAGTTTGCAACTAAAAAGAAACTTTGTGTTCCCTTCAAGCTAGGTGAAGGACGGCTTTCACACACACTTATCTCTCAGAACTGAGCATGTCGATAGACGTTCGTTCATCTAGCACCAAGGGAACGGGTTGCAGGAGAAACTTTTTTTCTGGTTTCTCATTCTTTTTCCTAGTGCCGGTTTTAAGTTCCTGCTGTTTTCACTTTAAAATGAGTTGGAGCTAGTAACTCCCCATATATATGTATTTAGTGGAGTTTGCAAAAGAAAAGAAACTTGGTGTTCCCAACAAGCTAGGTGAATGACGGCTTTCACTCACACTTACAACTCAGAACTGAGCATGTGGAGAGACGTTCGTTCATCTAGCACCAAGGGAACGGGTTGCAGGAGAAACTTTTATTCTGGTTTCTCAGTCTGTTTCCTAGTGCCGGTTTGGAGTTCCTGCAGTTTTCACTGTAAAACCCTGTTGGAGCTAGTACCTACCCATATATATGTAAGGAGGGGAGTTTGCAACTGAAAAGAAACTTTGTGTTCCCTTCAACCTGGCTGAAGGACGGCTTTCACACACAGTTATCTCTCAGAACTGAGCTTGTGGATAGACTTTCGTTCATCTAGCACCAAGGGAACGGGTTGCAGAAGAACCTTTTACTCTGGTTTCTCAGTCTGCTTCCTAGTGCCGGTTTCAAATTCTTGCAGTTTTCACTGTAAAACCGATTTGGAACTAGTACCTCCCCATATATATGTATGGAGTGGAGTTTGCATAAGAAAAGAAACTTTGTGTTCCCAAAAAGCTAGGTGAATGACGGCTTTCACACACACTTAACTCTCAGAACTGAGCATGTGGAGAGACGTTCGTTCATGTAGCACCAAGGGAACGGGTTACAGGAGGAACTTTTACTCTGGTTTCTTAGTATGTTTCCTAGTGCCTGTTTGAAGTTCCTGCAGGTTTCACTGTAAAACCGTTTCGGAAATACTACCTTCCCGTATACATGTATGGAGTGGAGATTGCAACTGAAAAGAAACTGTGTGTTCCCTTCAAGCTAAGTGAAATACGGCATTCACACACACATATCTCTCAGAACTGAGCATGTGGAGAGACGTTCGTTCATTTAGCACCAAGTGAACGGGTTGCAGGAGAAACTATTTCTCTTGTTTCTCAGTCTGTTTCCTAGTGCCGTTTTTAATTTCCTGCAGTTTTCACTTTAAAACCGAGTTGGAGCTAGTAACTCCCCATATATATGAATGGAGTGGAGTTTGCAAAAAAAAAGAATCTTTGTGTTCCCTTCAAGCTAGCTGAAGGATGGCTTTCACACATACATATCTCTCAGAACTGAGAATGGGGTATGACGTTCGTTCATCTAGCACCAAGGGAACGTGTTGCAGGAGAAACTTTAACTCTGGTTTCTCAGTCGGTTTCCTAGTGCCGGTTTGAAGTTCCTGCATTTTTCACTGAAAAACCGAGTTGGAGCAGGTACCTCCCCATATATATGTATGGAGTGGAGTTTGCAACTGAAAAGAAACTTTGTGTTCCCTTCAAGCTAGGAGAAGGACGGCTTTCACACACACTTATCTCTCAGAACTGAGCATGTGGAGAGACGTTCGTTCATCTAGCACCAAGGGAACGGGTTGCAGGAGAAACTTTTACTCTGGTTTCTCAGTCTGTTTCCAAGTGTCGGTTTGATGTTCCTGCAGATTTCACTGTAAAACCGAGTTGGAGCTAATACCTCCCCATATATATTTATGGATTGGAGTTTGCAACAGAAAAGAAACTTTGTGTTCCCTTCAAGCTAGGTAAAGGACGGCTTTCACACACACATATCTCTCAGAAATGAGCTTGTGGATAGACGTCCGTTCATCTAGAACCAAAGGGAACGGGTTGCAGGAGAAAATTTTACTCTCGTTTCTAAGTCTGCTTCCTAGTGCCGGTTTTAAGTTCCTGCAGTTTTCACTTTAAAACCGAGTTGGTGCTAGTAACTCCCCGTATATATTTATGGAGTGGAGTTTGCAAAAGAAAAGAAACTTGGTGTTCCCAACAAGCTAGGTGAATGACGGCTTTCACTCACACTTACATCTCAGAACTGAGCATGTGGAGAGAAGTTCGTTCATTTACCACCAAGGGAACGGGTTGCAGGAGACACTTTTACTCTGGTTTCTCAGTCTGTTTCCTAGTGCCGGTTTGAAGTTCCTGCAGGTTTCACTGTAAAATGATTTGGAGCTTGTACCTCCCCATATATATTTATGGAGTGGAGTTTGCACCTGAAAGGAAACTTTTTGTTCCCAACAAGATATTTGAATGACGGCTTTCACACACATTTATCTCTCAGAAATGAGCATGTGGAGAGACGTTCGTTCATCTAGCACCAAGGGAACGGGTTGCAGGGGAAACTTTTACTCTGGTTTCTCAGTCTGTTTCCTAGTGCCGGTTTGAAGTTCCTGCTGGTTTCACTGTTAAACCGTTGTGGAACTAGTACCTCCCCTTATATATGAATGGATTGGATTTTACAACTGAAAAGAAACATTTTTTCCCTTCAACTTGGTGATGGACGACTTTCACACACACTTATCTCTCAGAACTGAGCTTGTGGGTAGAAGTTCGTTCATCTAGCACCAAGGGAACTGGTTGCAGGAGAAACTTTTACTCTGGTTTCTCAGTCTGTTTCCTAGTGGCGGTTTGAAGTTCCTGCAGTTTACACTTTAAAACCGAGTTGGAGCTACTAAATACCCATATATAAGTATGGAGTGGAGTTTGCAACTGAAAAGAATCTTTGTGTTCCCAACAAGCTAGATGAAGGACGGCTTTCACACACACTTATCTCTGAGAACTGAGCTTGTGGATAGACTTTCGTTCATCTAGCACCAATGGATCGGTTTGCAGGATAAGCTTTTATTCTGGTTTCTCAGTCCGCTTCCTAGTTCCAATTTGAATTTCCTGCAGTTTTCACTTTAAAACCGTGTTGGATGTAGTTAATCCCCATATATATGTATGGAGTGGAGTTTGCAAAAGAAAAGAAACTTTGTGTTTCCAACAAGCTAGGTGAAGTACGGCTGTCACACACATTAATCTCTCAGAACTGAGCATGTGGAGAGACGTTCGTTCATCTAGCACCTAGGGAACGGGTTGCAGGAGAAACTTTTTCTCTGTTTCTCAGTCTGTTTCCTAGTGCCGGTTTTAAGTTCCTGCAGTTTTCACTGTAAAACCGAGTTGGAACTACTACCTCCCTATATATATGTATGGAGTGGTGTTGGCAACTGAAAAGAAACTTTGTGTTCCCAACAAGTTAGGTGAATGTCGGCTTTCACACACACTTAACTCTCAGAACTGAGCATGTGGAGAGACGTTCGTTCATCTAGCACCAAGGGAACGGGTTGCAGGAGAAACTTTAGTCTGGTTTTTCAGTCTTCTTCCTAGTGCAGGTTTGAAGTTAATGCAGTTTTCACTTTAAAATCTTGTTGGAGATAGTAACTCCCCATATATATGTATGCAGTGGAGTTTGCAAAAAAAAGAAATTTGTGTTCCCAACAAGCTAGGTGAATTTCGGCTTTCACACACACTTAAATCTCAGAACTGAGCATGTGGAGTGACGTTCGTTCATCTAGCACCAAGGGAACGGGTTGCAGGAGAAATTTTACTCTGGTTTCTCAGTCTGTTTCCTAGTGCCGGTTTGAAGTTCCTGCAGGTTTCACTTTAAAACTGTTTTGGAACTAGAACCTCCCCATATATATGTATGGAGTGGAGTTTGCAACTGAAAAGAAACTTTGTGTTCCCAACAATCTATGTGAAGGACGGCTTCACACACACTTATCTCTCAGATCTGAGCTTTTGGATAGACGTTCGTTCATCTAGCACCAAGCGAACGGGTTGCAGGAGAAACTTTTACTCCGGTTTCTCAGTCTGCTTCCTAGTGCCGGTTTGAAATTCTTGCAGTTTTCACTGTAAAACCGATTTGGAACTAGTATCTCCCCATATATATTTATGGAGTGGAGTTTGCGAAAGAAAAGAAACTTTGTGTTCCCAACAAGCTAGGTGAATGACGGCTTTCACACACACTTACCTCTCAGAACTGAGCATGTGGAGAGACGTTCGTTCATCTAGCACCAAGGGAACGGGTTGCAGGAGAAACTTTTACTCTGGTTTCTCAGTCTGTTTCCTAGTGTCGGTTTGAAGTTCCTGCAGTTTACACTTTAAAACCGAGTTGGAGCTAGTACCTCCCCATATATATGTATGGAGTGGAGTTTGCAACTGAAAAGAAACTTTGTGTTCCCAACAAGCTATTTGAAGGACGGCTTTCACACACACTTATCTCTGAGAACTGAGATTTTGGATAGACTTTCGTTCATCTAGCACCAATGGATCGGGTTGCAGGATAATATTTTACTCTAGTTTCTCAGTCCGCTTCCTAGTTCCGATTTGAAGTTCCTGCAGTTTTCACTTTAAAACCGAGTTGGAGCTAGTAAATCCCCATATATATGTACGGAGTGGAGTTTGCAAAAAAAAGAAACTTTGTGTTTCCAAAAAGCTAGTTGAAGTACGGCTTTCACACACATTTATCTCTCAGAACTGAGCATGTGGACAGACGTTCGTTCATCTAGCACCTAGGGAACAGGTTGCAGGGGAAACTTTTACTCTGGTTTCTCAGTCTGTTTCCTAGTGCCGGTTTGAAGTTCCTGCATGTTTCACTTTAAAACCGTTTTGGAACTAGTACCTCCCCATATACATGTATGGAGTGGAGCTTGCAACTGAAAAGAAACTTTGTGTTCCCTTCAAGCTAGGTGAAGGACGGCTTTCACACACACTTATCTCTCAGAACTGAGCATGTGGAGAGACGTTCGTTCATCTAGCACCAAGGGAACGGGTTGCAGGAGAAACTTTTTCTCTCGTTTCTCAGTCTGTTTCCTAGTGCCGGTTTGAAGTTCCTGCTGGTTTCACTGTTAAACCGTTGTGGAACTAGTACCTCCCCTTATATATGAATGGATTGGATTTTACAACTGAAAAGAAACATTTTTTCCCTTCAACTTGGTGATGGACGACTTTCACACACACTTATCTCTCAGAACTGAGCTTGTGGGTAGAAGTTCGTTCATCTAGCACCAAGGGAAACTGGTTGCAGGAGAAACTTTTACTCTGGTTTCTCAGTCTGTTTCCTAGTGGCGGTTTGAAGTTCCTGCAGTTTACACTTTAAAACCGAGTTGGAGCTACTAAATACCCATATATAAGTATGGAGTGGAGTTTGCAACTGAAAAGAATCTTTGTGTTCCCAACAAGCTAGATGAAGGACGGCTTTCACACACACTTATCTCTGAGAACTGAGCTTGTGGATAGACTTTCGTTCATCTAGCACCAATGGATCGGTTTGCAGGATAAGCTTTTATTCTGGTTTCTCAGTCCGCTTCCTAGTTCCAATTTGAATTTCCTGCAGTTTTCACTTTAAAACCGTGTTGGATGTAGTTAATCCCCATATATATGTATGGAGTGGAGTTTGCAAAAGAAAAGAAACTTTGTGTTTCCAACAAGCTAGGTGAAGTACGGCTGTCACACACATTAATCTCTCAGAACTGAGCATGTGGAGAGACGTTCGTTCATCTAGCACCTAGGGAACGGGTTGCAGGAGAAACTTTTTCTCTGGTTTCTCAGTCTGTTTCCTAGTGCCGGTTTGAAGTTCCTGCAGTTTTCACTGTAAAACCGAGTTGGAACTACTACCTCCCTATATATATGTATGGAGTGGTGTTGGCAACTGAAAAGAAACTTTGTGTTCCCAACAAGTTAGGTGAATGTCGGCTTTCACACACACTTAACTCTCAGAACTGAGCATGTGGAGAGACGTTCGTTCATCTAGCACCAAGGGAACGGGTTGCAGGAGAAACTTTAGTCTGGTTTTTCAGTCTTCTTCCTAGTGCAGGTTTGAAGTTAATGCAGTTTTCACTTTAAAATCTTGTTGGAGATAGTAACTCCCCATATATATGTATGCAGTGGAGTTTGCAAAAAAAAGAAATTTGTGTTCCCAACAAGCTAGGTGAATTTCGGCTTTCACACACACTTAAATCTCAGAACTGAGCATGTGGAGTGACGTTCGTTCATCTAGCACCAAGGGAACGGGTTGCAGGAGAAATTTTACTCTGGTTTCTCAGTCTGTTTCCTAGTGCCGGTTTGAAGTTCCTGCAGGTTTCACTTTAAAACTGTTTTGGAACTAGAACCTCCCCATATATATGTATGGAGTGGAGTTTGCAACTGAAAAGAAACTTTGTGTTCCCAACAATCTATGTGAAGGACGGCTTCACACACACTTATCTCTCAGATCTGAGCTTTTGGATAGACGTTCGTTCATCTAGCACCAAGCGAACGGGTTGCAGGAGAAACTTTTACTCCGGTTTCTCAGTCTGCTTCCTAGTGCCGGTTTGAAATTCTTGCAGTTTTCACTGTAAAACCGATTTGGAACTAGTATCTCCCCATATATATTTATGGAGTGGAGTTTGCGAAAGAAAAGAAACTTTGTGTTCCCAACAAGCTAGGTGAATGACGGCTTTCACACACACTTACCTCTCAGAACTGAGCATGTGGAGAGACGTTCGTTCATCTAGCACCAAGGGAACGGGTTGCAGGAGAAACTTTTACTCTGGTTTCTCAGTCTGTTTCCTAGTGTCGGTTTTGAAGTTCCTGCAGTTTACACTTTAAAACCGAGTTGGAGCTAGTACCTCCCCATATATATGTATGGAGTGGAGTTTGCAACTGAAAAGAAACTTTGTGTTCCCAACAAGCTATTTGAAGGACGGCTTTCACACACACTTATCTCTGAGAACTGAGATTTTGGATAGACTTTCGTTCATCTAGCACCAATGGATCGGGTTGCAGGATAATATTTTACTCTAGTTTCTCAGTCCGCTTCCTAGTTCCGATTTGAAGTTCCTGCAGTTTTCACTTTAAAACCGAGTTGGAGCTAGTAAATCCCCATATATATGTACGGAGTGGAGTTTGCAAAAAAAAGAAACTTTGTGTTTCCAAAAAGCTAGTTGAAGTACGGCTTTCACACACATTTATCTCTCAGAACTGAGCATGTGGACAGACGTTCGTTCATCTAGCACCTAGGGAACAGGTTGCAGGGGAAACTTTTACTCTGGTTTCTCAGTCTGTTTCCTAGTGCCGGTTTGAAGTTCCTGCATGTTTCACTTTAAAACCGTTTTGGAACTAGTACCTCCCCATATACATGTATGGAGTGGAGCTTGCAACTGAAAAGAAACTTTGTGTTCCCTTCAAGCTAGGTGAAGGACGGCTTTCACACACACTTATCTCTCAGAACTGAGCATGTGGAGAGACGTTCGTTCATCTAGCACCAAGGGAACGGGTTGCAGGAGAAACTTTTTCTCTGGTTTCTCAGTCTGTTTCCTAGTGCCGGTTTGAAGTTCCTGCTGGTTTCACTGTTAAACCGTTGTGGAACTAGTACCTCCCCTTATATATGAATGGATTGGATTTTACAACTGAAAAGAAACATTTTTTCCCTTCAACTTGGTGATGGACGACTTTCACACACACTTATCTCTAGAACTGAGCTTGTGGTAGAAGTTCGTTCATCTAGCACCAAGGGAACTGGTTGCAGGAGAAACTTTTACTCTGGTTTCTCAGTCTGTTTCCTAGTGGCGGTTTGAAGTTCCTGCAGTTTACACTTTAAAACCGAGTTGGAGCTACTAAATACCCATATATAAGTATGGAGTGGAGTTTGCAACTGAAAAGAATCTTTGTGTTCCCAACAAGCTAGATGAAGGACGGCTTTCACACACACTTATCTCTGAGAACTGAGCTTGTGGATAGACTTTCGTTCATCTAGCACCAATGGATCGGTTTGCAGGATAAGCTTTTATTCTGGTTTCTCAGTCCGCTTCCTAGTTCCAATTTGAATTTCCTGCAGTTTTCACTTTAAACCGTGTTGGATGTAGTTAATCCCCATATATATGTATGGAGTGGAGTTTGCAAAAGAAAAGAAACTTTGTGTTTCCAACAAGCTAGGTGAAGTACGGCTGTCACACACATTAATCTCTCAGAACTGAGCATGTGGAGAGACGTTCGTTCATCTAGCACCTAGGGAACGGGTTGCAGGAGAAACTTTTTCTCTGGTTTCTCAGTCTGTTTCCTAGTGCCGGTTTGAAGTTCCTGCAGTTTTCACTGTAAAACCGAGTTGGAACTACTACCTCCCTATATATATGTATGGAGTGGTGTTGGCAACTGAAAAGAAACTTTGTGTTCCCAACAAGTTAGGTGAATGTCGGCTTTCACACACACTTAACTCTCAGAACTGAGCATGTGGAGAGACGTTCGTTCATCTAGCACCAAGGGAACGGGTTGCAGGAGAAACTTTAGTCTGGTTTTTCAGTCTTCTTCCTAGTGCAGGTTTGAAGTTAATGCAGTTTTCACTTTAAAATCTTGTTGGAGATAGTAACTCCCCATATATATGTATGCAGTGGAGTTTGCAAAAAAAGAAATTTGTGTTCCCAACAAGCTAGGTGAATTTCGGCTTTCACACACACTTAACTCTCAGAACTGAGCATGTGGAGAGACGTTCGTTCATCTAGCACCAAGGGAACGGGTTGCAGGAGAAATTTTACTCTGGTTTCTCAGTCTGTTTCCTAGTGCCGGTTTGAAGTTCCTGCAGGTTTCACTTTAAAACTGTTTTGGAACTAGTACCTCCCCATATATATGTATGGAGTGGAGTTTGCAACTGAAAAGAAACTTTGTGTTCCCAACAATCTATGTGAAGGACGGCTTCACACACACTTATCTCTCAGATCTGAGCTTTTGGATAGACGTTCGTTCATCTAGCACCAAGCGAACGGGTTGCAGGAGAAACTTTTACTCCTGGTTTCTCAGTCTGCTTCCTAGTGCCGGTTTGAAATTCTTGCAGTTTTCACTGTAAAACCGATTTGGAACTAGTATCCTCCCATATATATTTATGGAGTGGAGTTTGCAACTGAAAAGAAACTTTGTGTTCCCAACAAGCTAGGTGAATGACGGCTTTCACACACACTTACCTCTCAGAACTGAGCATGTGGAGAGACGTTCGTTCATCTAGCACCAAGGGAACGGGTTGCAGGAGAAACTTTTACTCTGGTTTCTCAGTCTGTTTCCTAGTGTCCGGTTTGAAGTTCCTGCAGTTTTCACTGTAAAACCGAGTTGGAGCTAGTACCTCCCCATATATATGTATGGAGTGGAGTTTGCAACTGAAAAGAAACTTTGTGTTCCCAACAAGCTATTTGAAGGACGGCTTTCACACACACTTATCTCTGAGAACTGAGCATTTGGATAGACTTTCGTTCATCTAGCACCAATGGATCGGGTTGCAGGATAATATTTTACTCTAGTTTCTCAGTCCTGTTCCTAGTTCCGATTTGAAGTTCCTGCAGTTTTCACTTTAAAACCGAGTTGGAGCTAGTAAATCCCCATATATATGTATGGAGTGGAGTTTGCAACTAAAAGAAACTTTGTGTTCCCTAAAAGCTAGTGAAGTACGGCTTTCACACACACTTATCTCTCAGAACTGAGCATGTGGACAGACGTTCGTTCATCTAGCACCTAGGGAACAGGGTTGCATGGGAAACTTTTACTCTGGTTCTCAGTCTGTTTCCTAGTGCCGGTTTGAAGTTCCTGCATGTTTCACTTTAAAACCGTTTTGGAACTAGTACCTCCCCATATACATGTATGGAGTGGAGCTTGTAACTGAAAAGAAACTTTGTGTTCCCTTCAAGCTAGGTGAAGGACGGCTTTCACACACACTTATCTCTCAGAACTGAGCATGTGGAGAGACGTTCGTTCATCTAGCACCAGGGAACGGGTTGCAGGAGAAACTTTTACTCTCGTTTCTCAGTCTGTTTCCTAGTGCCGGTTGAAGTTCCTGCAGTTTTCACTGTAAAACCCTGTTGGAGCTAGTACCTCCCCATATATATGTAAGGAGTGGAGTTTGCAACTGAAAAGAAACTTGTGTTCCCTTCAAAGCTAGGTGAAGGACGGCTTTCACCACACACTATCTCTCAGAACTGAGCATGTGGAGAGACGTTCGTTCATCTAGCACCAAGGGAACGGGTTGCAGGAGAAACTTTTACTCTTGTTTCTCAGTCGTGTTTTCCTAGTGCCGGTTTGAAGTTCCTGCAGTTTTCACTGTAAAACCGAGTTTGGAGCTAGTACTACCCATATATATGTACGGAGTGGAGTTTGCAAATGTAAAGAAACTTTGTGTTCCCATACAAGCTAGGTGAAGGACGGCTTTCACACACACTTTATCTCTCAGAACTGAGCATGTGGATAGACGTTCGTTCATCTAGCACCAAGGGAACGGGTTGCAGGAGGAACTTTTACTCTGGTTTCTCAGTCTGTTTCCTAGTGCCGGTTTGAAGTTCCTGCAGTTTTCACTTGTAAACCGAGTTGGTAACTAGTACCTCCCCTATATATATGTATGGAGTGGAGTTTGCAACTGAAAAGAAACTTTGTGTTCTCACAAGCTAGGTTAAGGACGGATTTCACACACACTTATCTCTCAGAACTGAGCTTGTGGATAGACGTTCGTTCATCTAGCACCAAGGGATCGGGTTGCATGGAGAAACTTTACTCTGGTTTCTCAGTCTGTCTTCCTAGTTCCGGTTTGAAGTTAATGCAGTTTTCACTTTAAAATCGTGTTGGAGATAGTAAGTCCCCATATATATGTATGGAGTGGAGTTTGCAAAAGAAAAGATACTTTGTGTTCCCAACAAGCTAGTTGAATGTCGGCTTTCACACACACTTAACTCTCAGAACTGAGCATGTTGAGAGACGTTCGTTCATCTAGCACCAAGGGAACGGGTTGCAGGGGAAATTTTACTGTGGTTTCTCAGTCTGTTTCCTAGTGCCGTTTTGAAGTTCCTGCAGGTTTCACTGTAAAACCGATTTGGAACTAGTACCTCCCCATATATATATATGGAGTGGAGTTTGCAAAGGAAAAGAAACTTTGTGTTCCCAACAAGCTATGTGAAGGACGGCTTTCACACACACTTATCTCTCAGAACTGAGCATGTGGAGAGACGTTCGTTTCATCTAGCATCAAGGGAACAGGTTGCAGGAGAAAATTTTACTCTTGTTTCTCAGTTTGTTTCCTAGTGCCGGTTTGAAGTTCCTGCAGTTTTCACTTTAAAACCGAGTTGGAGCTAGTAACTCCCCATATATATGTATGGAGTGGAGTTTGCAAAAGAAAGAAACTTTGTGTTTCCAACAAGCTAGTTGAAGTACGGCTTTCACACACATTTATCTCTCAGAACTGAGCATGTGGACAGACGTTCGTTCATCTAGCACCTAGGGAACAGTTTGCAGGGGAAACTTTTACTCTGGTTTCTCAGTCTGTTTCCTAGTGACGGTTTGAAGTTACTGCAGTTTTCACTGTAAAACCGAGTTGGAACTAGTACCTACCCTATATATATGTATGGAGTGGAGTTTGCAACTGAAAAGAAATTTTGTGTTCTCAACAAGCTAGTTAAAGGACGGATTTCACACACACTTATCTCTCAGAACTGAGCTTGTGGATAGACGTTCGTTCATCTAGCACCAAGGGATCGGGTTGCTGGAGAAACTTTACTCTGGTTTCTCAGTCTTCTTCCTAGTTCCGGTTTGAAGTTAATGCAGTTTTCACTTTAAAATCGTGTTGGAGATAGTAACTCCCCATATATATGTATGGAGTGGAGTTTGCAAAAGAAAAGAAACTTTGTGTTCCCAACAAGCTAGTTGAATGTCGGCTTTCACACACACTTAACTCTCAGAACTGAGCATGTGGAGAGACTTTCGTTCATCTAGCACCAAGGGAACGGGTTGCAGGAGAAATTTTACTCTGGTTTCTCAGTCAGTGTCCTAGTGCCGGTTTGAAGTTCCTGCATGTTTCACTTTAAAACCATTTTGGAACTAGTACCCCCCATATACATGTATGGAGTGGAGCTTGCAACTGAAAAGAAACTTTGTGTTCCCTTCAAGCTAGGTGAATGACGGCTTTCACACACACTTGTCTCTCAGAATTGAGCATGTGGAGAGATGTTCGTTTATCTAGCACCAAGGGAACGGGTTGCAGGAGAAACTTTTACTCTGGGTTCTCAGTCTGTTTCCTAGTGCCGGTTGGAAGTTTATGCAGTTTTCACTGTAAAACCGAGTTGGAAATAGTTACCTCTCCATGTGTATGTATGGAGTGGAGTTTGCACCTGAAAAGAAACTTTGTATTCCCAACAAGCTAGCTGAAGGACGGCTTTCACACACACTTATCAATCAGAACTGAGCATGTGGAGAGATGTTCGTTCATCTAGCACCAAGGGAACGGGTTGCAGGAGAAACTTTTACTCTGGTTTCTCAGTCTGTTTCCTAGTGCCGGTTTGAAGTTCCTGCATTTTTCACTTTAAAACCGAGTTGGAACTACTACCTCCCCATATATATGTATGCAGTGGAGTTTGCAACTGAAAAAAACTTTGTGTTCCCTTCAAGCAGGGTGAAGGACGGCTTTCACACACACTTATCTCTCAGAACTGACCATGTGGAGAGACTTTCGTTCATCTAGCACCAAGGGAACGGGTTGCAGGAGAAACTTTTACTCTGGTTTCTCAGTCTGTTTCCTAGTGGCAGTTAGAAGTTCCTGCATTTTTCACTGTAAAACCGTGTTAGAACTAGTACCAACACATATATATATATGGAGTGGAGTTTGCAACTGAAAAGAAACTTTTTGTTCCCAACAAGCTAGCTGAAGGACGGCTTTCACACACACTTATCAATCAGAACTGAGCATGTGGAGAGATGTTCGTTCATCTAGCACCAAGGGAACGGGTTGCAGGAGAAACTTTTACTCTGGTTTCTCAGTCTGTTTCCTAGTGCCAGTTAGAAGTTCCTGCATTTTTCACTGTAAAACCCAGTTGGAACTAGTACCAACACATATATATTTATGGAGTGGAGTTTGCACCTGAAAAGAAACTTTGTATTCCCAACAAGCTAGCTGAAGGACGGCTTTCACACACACTTATCTCTCAGAACTGAGCATGTGGAGAGACGTTCGTTCATCTAGCACCAAGGGAACGGGATGCAGGAGAAAATTTTACTCTGGTTTCTCAGTCTTTTTCTACTGCCGGTTTTAAGTTCCTGCAGTTTTCACTGTAAACCGATTTGGAACAAGTACTTCCACATATATATGTATGGAGTGGGGTTTGCAACTGAAAAGAAACTTTGTGTTCCATTCAAGCTAGCTGAAGGACGGCTTTCACACACACTTATCTCTCTGAACTGAGCATGTGGAGAGACGTTCGTTCATTTAGCACCAAGGGAACGGGTTGCAGGAGATACTTTTCCTCTGGTTGCTCAGTCTGTTTCCTACTGCCGGTTTGAAGTTAATGCAGTTTTCACTGTAAAACCGAGTTGGAGCTATGTACTTCCCCATATATATGTATGGAGTGGAGTTTGCAACTGAAAAGAAAATTTGTGTTCCCAACAAGCTAGCTGCAGGACGGCTTTCATACACACATATCTCTCAGAACTGACCATGTGGATAGACGTTCGTTCATCTAGCACCAAGGACACATGTTGCAGGAGAAACTTTTACTCTGGTTTCTCAGTCTGTTTCCTAGTGACGGTTTGAAGTTACTGCAGTTTTCACTGTGAAAACGAGTTTTAACTAGTAACTCCCATTATATATGTATGGAGTGGAGATTGCAACTGAAGAGAAACATTGTGTTCCCAACAATCTAGGTGAAGTATGGCTTTCACACACACTTGTCTCTCAGAACAGAGCATGTGGAGAGATTTTCGTTCATCTAGCACCAAGGGAACGGGTTGCAGGAGAAACTTTTACTCTGGTATCTCTGTCTGTTTCCTAGTGCCGGTTTGAAGTTCCTGCAGTTTTCAATGTAAAACCGAGTTGGAACAAATACCTCCCCATATATATGTATGGAGTGGAGTTTGCAACTGAATTAAACTTTGTGTTCCCTTCAAGCAGGGTGAAGGACGGCTTTCACACACACTTATCTCTCAGAACTGAGCATGTCAAGAGACGTTCGTTCATCTAGCACCAAGGGAACGGTTTGCAGGAGAAAGTTTTACTCTGGTTTCTCAGTCTTTTTCCTACTGCCTGTTTGAAGTTCCTGCAGTTTTCACTGTAAAACCGAGTTAGATCTAGTACTTCCCCATATATATGTATGGAATGGAGTGTGCAACTGAAAAAAACTTTGTGTTCCAAACAAGCTTGCTGAAGGACGGCTTTCACACACACTTATCCTCAGACCTGAGCATGTGGAGAGACGTTCGTTCATCTAGCACCAAGGGAACGGTTTGCAGGAGAAACTTTTACTCTGGTTTCTCAGTCTTTTTCCTAGTGCCGGTTGGAAGTTCCTTGCAATTTTCACTGCAAAACCGTGTTCGAGCTAGTACCTCCCCATATATATGTATGGTGTGGAGTTTGCAACTGATAAGAAACTTTGTGTTCCCTTCAAGCTAGGTGAATGACGGCTTTCACACACACTTATCTCTCCGAACTGAGCATGTGGAGAGACGTTCTTTCATCTTGCACCAAGGGTACGGGTTGCAGGACAAACATTTACTCTGGTTTCTCAGCCTGTTTCCTAGTGCCGGTTGGAAGTTCCTGCAGTTTTCACTGTAAAACCGAGTTCGAACTAGTACATCTCCATATATATGTATGGATTGGAGTTTGCAACTGAAAAAAACTTTGTGTTCCCTTCAAGCAGGGTGAAGGACGGCGTTCACAAACACTTGTCTCTCAGAACTGAACATGTGGAGAGATGTTCGTTCATCTAGCACCAAGGGAACCGGTTGGAGGGGCAACTTTACTCTGGTTTCTCAGTCTGTTTCCTAGTGCCTGTTGGAAGTTCCAGCAGTTTTCACTGTAAAACCGAGTTCGAGCTAGTACCTCCCCATATATATGTATGGAGTGGAGTTTGCAACTGAAAGAAACTTTGTGTTCCCAACAAATTAGCTGAAGGACGGCTTTCACACACACTTATCAATCAGAACTGAGCATGTGGAGAGATGGTCTTTCATCTAGCACCAAGGGAACGGGTTACAGGAGAAACTTTTACTCTGGTTTCTCAGTCTGTTTCCTAGTGCCAGTTTGAAGTTCCTGCATTTTTCACTGTAAAACCGTGTTGGAACTAGTACCTCCACATATATATTTATGGAGTGGAGATTGCAACTGAAAAGAAACTTTGTGTTCCAAACAAGCTAGCTGAAGGACGGCTTTCACACACACTTAACTCTCTGAACTGAGCATGTGGAGAGACTTTCGTTCATATAGCACCAAGGGAACGGGTTGCAGGAGATACTTTTACTCTGGTTGCTCAGTCTGTTTCCTACTGCCGGTTTGAAGTTAATGCAGTTTTCACTGGAAAACCGATTTGCAGCTAGTATTTAACCATTTATATGTATGGAGTGGAGTTTGCAACTGAAAAGAAACTTTGTGTTCCCAACAATCTAGCTGCAGGACGGC
>NC_045731.1:7226648-7282750 GCF_009834535.1 Camelus ferus | reverse complement strand
TTGCCCCTTAAAAGAAATTTTGTGTTCCCAAGAACTAGGTGAAGGACAGAATTCACACACACTTATCTCTCTCAAAACTGAGCATGTGGAGAGAAGTTCATCATCTAGCACCAAGGGGAACGGGTTGCAGGAGAAACTTTTACTCTGGATTCTCAGTCTGTTTCCTGGTGCCGGTTGGAAGTTCCTGCGTTTTCACTATAAAACCGAGTTGGAACTAGTACATCCCAATATATATGTATGGATTGGAGTTTTGCATCTGAAAACAAACTTTGTGTTCCCAACACTAGGTGAAGGACGGCTTTCACACACACATTATCTCTAGAACTGAGCATGTGGGGAGACGTTCGTTCATCTAGCACCAAGGGAACGGGTTGCAGGAGAACTTTTACTATGGTTTCTCAGTCTGTTTCCTAGTGCCGGTTGGAATTTCCTGCACTTTTCACTGAAAAACCGAGTTGGAACTAGTACTCCCCATATATATGTATGGAGTGGAGTTTGCAACTGAAAAGAAACTTTGTGTTCCCTTCAAGATAGGTGAAGGACGGCTTTAAAACACATTTATCTCTCAGAACTGAGCATGTGGGTAGACATTCGTTCATTTAGCACCAAGGGAAAGGGTTGCAGGAGAAACTTTTACTCTGGATTCTCAGGCTGTTTCCTAGTGTCAGTTTGAAGTTCCTGCAGTTTTCACTGTAAAACCGAGTTGGAACTAGTAACTCCCCATATATATGTATGTAGTGGGGTTTGCAACTGAAAAGAAACTGTGTGTTCCCAACAAGCTAGGTGAAGGACGGTTTCACACACACTTATCTCTCAGAACTGAGCATGTGGTAGACATTCCTTCATCTAGCACCAAGGGAACGGGTTGCAGGGGAAATTTTTACTCTGGTTTCTCAGTCTGTTTCATAGTGCCGGTTTGAAGTTCCTGCAGTTTTCACTGTAAAACCGAGTTGAAGCTAGAACCTCCCCATATATATGTATGGAGTGGAGTTTGCACCTGAAAAGAAACTTTGTGTTCCCTTCAAGCTAGGGGAAGGACGACTTTCACACACACTTATATATCACAACTGAGCATGTGGAGAGATGTTCGTTCATCTAGCACCAAGGGAACGGGTTGCAGGAGAAACTTTACTCTGGTTTCTCAGTCTGTTTCCTAGTTCCGGTTGGAATTTCCTGCAGTTTTCACTGTAAAACCGTGTTGGAACTAGTAACTCCCCATATATATGTATGGAGTGGAGTTTGCAACTGAAAAGAAACTTTGTGTTCCCAACAAGCTAGGTGAAGGACGGCCTTCACACACACTTATCTCTCAGAACTGAGCATGTGGACAAAAGTTCATTCATCTAGCATCATGAGAAGGGGTTGCAGGGGAAATTTTACTCTGGTTTCTCAGTCTGTTTCCTAGGGCCGGTTGGAAGTTCCTGCAGTTTTCACTGTAAAACCGAGTTGGAACTAATACATCCCCATATATATGTATGGAGTGGAGTTTGCAACTGAAAAGAAACTTTGTGTTCCCAACAAGCTAGGTGAAGGATGGCTTTCACACACACTTATCTCTCAGAACTGAGCATGTGGAGAGACGTTCGTTCATCTAGCACCAAGGGAACGGGTTGCAGGAGAAACTTTTACTCTGGTTTCTCAGTCTGTTTCCTAGTGCCGGTTTGAAGTTCCTGCAGTTTTCACTGTAAAACCGAGTTGAAGCTTGAACCTACCAATATATATGTATGGAGTAGAGTTTGCTCCTGAAAAGAAACTTTGTGTTCTCTGCAAGCTAGGTGAAGGACGGCTTTCACACACACTTATCTATCACAACTGGGCATGTGGAGAGATGATCGTTCATCTAGCACCAAGGGAACGGGTTGCAGGAGAAACTTTTACTCTGGTTTCTCAGTCTGTTTCCTAGTGCCGTTCGGAAGTTCCTGCAGTTTTCTCTGTATAACCGAGTTGGAACTATTAACTCCCCATATATATGTAAGGAGTGGAGTTTGCAACTGAAAAGAAACTTTGTGTTCCCTTCAAGATAAGTGAAGGACGGCTTTCACACACACTTATCTCTCAGAACTGAGCATGTGGAGAGACGGTCGTTCATCTAGCACAAAGAGAACGGGTTGCAGGAGAAACTTTTACTCTGGTTTCTCAGTCTGTTTCCTAGTGCCAGTTTGAAGTTCCTGCAGTTTTCACTGTAAAACCGAGTTGGAAGAAGTACCTCCCCATATATATGTATGGAGTGGAGATTGCACCTGAACAGAAACTTTGTGTTCCGAACAAGCTAAGTGAAGGACGGCTTTCACACACACTTATATCTCAGAACTGAGCATGTGGAGAGAGGTTCATTCATCTAGCACTAATGGAACGGGTTGCAGGAGAAACTTTTACTCTGGATTCTCAGTCTGTTTCCTGGTGCCGGTTGGAAGTTCCTGCAGTTTTCACTATAAAACAGAGTTGGAACTAATACATCCCCATATATATGTATGGATTGGAGTTTGCATCTGAAAACAAACTTTCTGTTCCCAACAAGCTAGGTGAAGGACGGCTTTCACACACACTTATCTCTTAGAACTGAGCATGTGGGGAGACGTTCGTTCATCTAGCACCAAGGGAACGGGTTGTAGGGAAACTTTTACTCTGGTTTCTCAGTCTGTTCCCAAGTGCCGGTTGGAAATTCCTGCAGTTTTCACTGTAAAACCGAGTTGGAACTAGTACCTCCCCATATATATGTATGGAGTGGAGTTTGCAACTGAAAAGAAATTTTGTGCTCCCTTCAAGCTAGGTGAAGGACGGCTTTCAGACACACATATCTCTCAGAACTGAGCTTGTGGAGATACGGTCGTTCATCAAGCACAAAGAGAACGGGATGCAGGAGATACTTTTACTCTGGTTTCTCAGTCTGTTTCCTAGTGCCGGTTTGAAGTTCCTGCAGTTTTCACTGTAAAACCGAGTTGGAACTAGTACATCCCCATATATATGTATGGAGCGGAGTTTGCACCTGAAAAGGAACTTTGTGTTCCCAACAAGCTAGGTTAAGTACAGCTTTCACACACACTTATCTCTCAGAACTGAGCATGTGGATAGACGTTAGTTCATCTAGCCCCAAGGGAACGGGCTGCAGGAGAGACTTATACTCTGGTTTCTCAGTCTGTTTCCTAGTGCCGGTTGGTAGTTCCTGCAGTTTTCACTGTAAAATCGTGTTGGAACTAGAACCTCCACATATATATGTATGTAGTGGGTTTTGCAACTGAAAAGAAACTTTGTGTTCCCTTCAAGATAGGTGAAGGACGGCTTTAAAACACATTTATCTCTCAGAACTGAGCATGTGGGTAGACATTCGTTCATTTAGCAGCAAGGGAAAGTGTTGCAGGAGAAACTTTTCTCTGGATTCTCAGGCTGTTTCCAAGTGTCAGTTTGAAGTTCCTGCAGTTTTCACTGTAAAACCGATTTGGAACTAGTAACTCCCCATATATATGTATGTAGTGGGGTTTGCAACTGAAAAGAAACTTTGTGTTCCCAACAAGCTAGGTGAAGGACGGTTTCACACACACTTATCTCTCAGAACTGAGCATGTGGTAGACATTCCTTCATGTAGCACCAAGGGAACGGGTTGCAGGGGAAACTTTTACTCTGGTTTCTCAGTCTGTTTCATAGTGCCGGTTTGAAGTTCCTGCAGTTTTCACTGTAAAACCGAGTTGGAACTAGTTACCTCCCCATGTATATGTATGGAGTGGAGTTTGCACCTGAAAAGAAACTTTGTATTCCCAACAAGCTAGCTGAAGGACGGCTTTCACACACACTTATCAATCAGAACTGAGCATGTGGAGAGACGTTCGTTCATCTAGCACCAATGGAACGGGTTGCAGGAGAAACTTTTACTCTGGTTTCTCAGTCTGTATCCTAGTGCCGGTTTGAAGTTCCTGCAGTTTTCACTGTAAAACCGAGTTTGAGCTAGTACTTCCCCTAATATATGTATGTAGCGGAGTTTGCAACTGAAAAGAAACTTTGTGTTCCCTTCAAGCTAGGTGAAGGACGGCTTTCACACACACTTATCTCTCAGAACTGAGCATGTGGATAGAATTTCGTTCATGTAGCACCAAGGGAAGGGTTGCAGGAGAGACTTATACTCTGGTTTCTCAGTCTGTTTCCTAGTACCGGTTGGAAGAACCTGCAGTTTTCATTGTAAAACCGAGTTGGAACTAGTAACTCCACATATATATGTATGTAGTGGGGTTTGCAACTGAAACGAAACTTTGTGATCCCTTCAAGATAGGTGAAGGACGGCTTTCACACACACTTATCTCTCAGAACTGAGCATGTGGAGAGATGTTCGTTCATCTAGCACCAAGGGAACGGGTTGCAGGAGAAATTTTACTCTGGTTTCTCAGTCTGTTTCCTAGTGCCAGTTGGAAGTTCCTGCAGTTTTCACTGTAAAACCGAGTTGGAACTAGTAACTCCCCATATATATGTAAGGAGTGGAGTTTGCAACTGAAAAGAAACTTTTTGTTCCCTTCAAGCTAGGTGAAGGACGGCTTTCACACACAGTTATCTCTCAGAACTGAGCACGTGGAGAGACGTTCGTTCATCTAGCACCAAGGGAACGGGTTGCAGGAGAAATTTTTACTCTGGTTTCTCAGTCTCTTTCCTAGTGCCGGTTGGATGTTCCTGCAGTTTTCACTGTAAAACCGAGTTGGAACTAGTACCTCCCCATATATATGTATGGAGTGAAGTTTGCAACTGAAAAGAAACTTTGTGTTCCCTTCAAGCTAGGTGAAGGACGGCTTTCACACACACTGATCTCTCAGAAATGAGCATGTGGATAGACATTCGTTCATCTAGCCACAAGGGAACGGGTTTTAGGAGAAACTATTACTCTGGATTCTCAGTCTGTTTCCTAGTGCCGGTTTGAATTTCCTGCAGTTTTCACTGTAAAACCGAGTTGAAGCTAGAACCTCCCCGTATATATTTATGGAGTGGAGTTTGCACCTGAAAAGAAACATTGTGTTCCCAACAAGCTAGGTGAATGACGGCTTTCACACACACTTATCTATCACAACTGAGCATGTGGAGAGATGTTCGTTCATCTAGCACCAAGGGAACGTGTTGCAGGAGAAACTTTTCCTCGGGTTTCTCAGTCTGTTTCCTAGGGACGGTTGGAAGTTCCTGCAGTTTTCACTGTAAAACAGATTTGAAGCTAGTAACTACCCATATATATGTAAGGAGTGGAGTTTGCAACTGAAAAGAAACTTTGTGTTCCCAACAAGCTAGGTGAAGGACGGCCTTCACACACACTTATCTCACAGTACTGAGCATGTGGACAGAAGTTCATTCATCTAGCATCAAGAGAAGGGGTGCAGGGGAAAATTTACTCTGATTTCTCAGTCTGTTTCCTAGGGCCGGTTGGAATTTCCTGCAGTTTTCACTGTAAAACCGAGTTGGAACTAATGCATCCCCATATATATGTATGGAGTGGAGTTTGCAACTGAAAAGAAACTTTGTGTTCCCAACAAGCTAGGTGAAGGACGGCTTTCACACACACTTATCTCTCAGAACTGAGCACGTGGAGAGACGTTCATTCATCTAGCACCAAGGGAACGGGTTGCAGGAGAAATTTTTACTCTGGTTTCTCAGTCTCTTTCCTAGTGCCAGTTTGAAGTTCCTGCAGTTTTCACTGTAAAACCGAGTTGGAAGAAGTACCTCCCCATATATATGTATGGATTGGAGATTGCACCTGAACAGAAACTTTGTGTTCCCAACAAGCTAAGTGAAGGACGGCTTTCACACACACTTATATCTCAGAACTGAGCATGTGGAGAGAGGTTCATTCATCTAGCACTAATGGAACGGGTTGCAGGAGAAACTTTTACTCTGGATTCTCAGTCTGTTTCATGGTGCCGGTTGGAAGTTCCTGCAGTTTTCACTATAAAACCGAGTGGAACTAGTACATCCCCATATATATGTATGGATTGGAGTTAGCATCTGAAAACAAACTTTGTGTTCCCAACAAGCTAGGTGAAGGACGGCTTTCACACACACTTATCTCTTAGAACTGAGCATGTGGGGAGACGTTCGTTCATCTAGCACCAAGGGAACGGGTTGCAGGAGAAACTTTTACTCTGGTTTCTCAGTCTGTTTCCTAGTGCCGGTTGGAAATTCCTGCAGTTTTCACTGTAAAACCGAGTTGGAACTAGTACCTCCCCATATATATGTATGGAGTGGAGTTTGCAACTGAAAAGAAATTTTGTGTTCCCTTCAAGCTAGGTGAAGGGCGGCTTTCAGACACACATAACTCTCAGAACTGAGCTTGTGGAGATACGGTCGTTCATCAAGCACAAAGAGAACGGGTTGCAGGAGATACTTTTACTCTGGTTTCTCAGTCTGTTTCCTAGTGCCGGTTTGAAGTTCCTGCAGTTTTCACTGTAAAACCGAGTTGGAACTAGTACATACCCATATATATGTATGGAGCGGAGTTTGCAACTGAAAAGAAACTTTGTGTTCCCAACAAGCTAGGTGAAGTACAGCTTTCACACACACTTATCTCTCAGAAGTGAGCATGTGGATAGACTTTCGTTCATGTAGCACCGAAGGGAACGGGTTGCAGGAGAGACTTATACTCTGGTTTCTCAGTCTGTTTCCTAGTACCGGTTGGAAGAACCTGCAGTTTTCACTGTAAAACCGAGTTGGAACTAGTAACTCCACATATATATGTATGTAGTGGGGTTTGCAACTGAAAAGAAACTTTGTGTTCCCTTCAAGTTAGGTGAAGGACGGCTTTCACACACACTTATCTCTCAGAACTGAGCATGTGGATAGACATTCGTTCATCTAGCACCAATGGAACGGGTTGCAGGTGATACTTTTACTCTGGATTCTCAGGCTGTTTCCTAGTGCCAGTTTGAAGTTCCTGCAGTTTTCACTGTAAAACAGATTTGAAGCTAGAACTTCCCCATATTTATGTATGGAGTGGAGTTTGAAACTGAAAAGAATCTTTGTGTTCCCAACAAGCTAGGTGAAGGACGTCTTTCACACACACATATCTATCAGAACTGAGCATGTGGAGAGATGTTCGTTCATCTAGCACCAAGGGAACGGGTTGCAGGAGAAACTTTTACTCTGGTTTCTCAGTCTGTTTCCTACTGCCGGTTGGAAATTCCTGCAGTTTTCACTGTAAAACCGAGTTGGAACTAGTAACTCCCCATATATATGTAAGGAGTGGAGTTTGCAACTGAAAATAAACTTTTTGTTCCCTTCAAGCTAGGTGAAGGACGGCTTTCACACACAGTTATCTCTCAGAACTGAGCATGTGGAGAGACGTTCGTTCATCTAGCACCAAGGGAACGGGTTGCAGGAGAAACTTTTACTCTGATTTCTCAGTCTGTTTCCTAGTGCCGGTTGGATGTTCCTGCAGTTTTCACTGTAAAACCGAGTTGGAACTAGTACCTCCACATATATATGTATGGAGTGGAGTTTGCAACTGAAAAGAAACTTTGTGTTCCCTTCAAGCTATTTGAAGTACGGCTTTCACACACACTGATCTCTCAGAAATGAGCATGTGGATAGACATTCGTTCATCTAGCCACAAGGGAACGGGTTTCAGGAGAAACTATTACTCTGGATTCTCAGTCTGTTTCCTAGTGCCGGTTTGAAGTTCCTGCAGTTTTCACTGTAAAACCGAGTTGAAGCTAGAACCTCCCCGTATATATTTATGGAGTGGAGTTTGCACCTGAAAAGAAACTTTGTGTTCCCAACAAGCTAGTTGAATGACGGCTTTCACACACACTTATCTATCACAACTGAGCATGTGGAGAGATGTTCGTTCATCTAGCACCAAGGGAAAGGGTTGCAGGAGAAACTTTTCCTTTGGGTTCTCAGTCTGTTTCCTAGGGACGGTTGGAAGTTCCTGCAGTTTTCACTGTAAAACCGAGTTGGAACTAGTAACTCCCCATATATATGTATGGAGTGGAGTTTGCAACTGAAAAGAAACTTTGTGTTCCCTTCAAGATAGGTGAAGGACGGCTTTCACACACACTTATCTCTCAGAACTGAGCATGTGGATAGACATTGGTTCATTTAGCAACAAGGCAACGGGTTGCAGGAGATACTTTTACTCTGGATTCTCAGGCTGTTTCCTAGTGCCAATTTGAAGTTCCTGCAGTTTTCACTGTAAAACAGATTTGAAGCTAGAACCTCCCCATATATATGTATGGAGAGGAGTTTGCAATTGAAAAGAAACTATGTTTTCCCAACAAGCTAGGTGAAGGACGTCTTTCACACACACATATCTATCAGAATTGAGCATGTGGAGAGATGTTCGTTCATCTAGCACCAAGGGAACGGGTTGCAGGAGAAACTTTTACTCTGGTTTCTCATTCTGTTTATTAGTGCCGGTTGGAAGTTCCTGCAGTTTTCACTGTAAAACCGATTTGGAACTAGTACATCCCCATATATATGTATGGAGTGGAGTTTGCAACTGAAAAGAAACTTTGTGTTCCCTTCATGCTAGGTGAAGGACGGCTTTCACACACACTTATCTCTCAGAAATGAGCATGTGGAGAGACGTTCGTTCATCTAGCACCAAGGGAACGTGTTGCAGGGGAAACTTTTAGTCTGGTTTCTCAGTCTGTTTCCTAGTGCCGGTTGGATGTTCCTGCAGTTTTCACTGTAAAACCGAGTTGGAACTTGTACCTCCCCATATATATGTATGGAGCGGAGTTTGCAACTGAAAAGAAACTTTGTGTTCCCAACAAGCAAAGCGAAGTGCGGCTTTCACACACACTTATCTCTCAGAACTGAGCATGGGGAGAGCCGTTCGTTCATCTAGCACAAAGGGAATCTGATGCAAGTCTAATTTTTTACTCTGGATTGTTTCTTTGTATCTTAGAGACGGTATGAACTTCCTGCAATTTTCACTGTAAAACCGAATTTGAATTTGTAACACCCTATATATATGTATGGGGTCGCGTTTGCTTCTGAAAAGAAGCTTTGTGTTCCCAACATGCTAGGTGAATTAAGGCTTTCACACACACTTATCTCTCAGAACTGAGCATGTGGAGGGACTTTCGTTCATCTAGCACAAAGGGAACGGGTTGCAGGAGAAACTTTTACTCTGGTTTCAAGGTCTGTTTCCTAGTGCCAGTTTGAAGTTCTTGCAGTCTTCCCTCTATATCAGTGTTGGAGCTAGTACCTCCCCATATATATGAATGGAGTGGAGTTTGCAACTGTAAAGAAACTTAGTGTTCACAACAAGCATAGTGAAGGTCTGCTTTCACACCCTTTTATCGCTGAGATCAGAGCATGTGGAGAGAAGTTCGTTTATCTAGCACAAAGGAAACGGTTTGCAGGAGAAACCTATACCCTGGATTCTCAGTCTGTTTCCTAGTGCCGGTTTGAATTTCCTGCAGTTTTCACTGTAAAATAGAGTTGGATATAGTAAGTCCCCATATATATGTATGTTGTGGGGACTGCAAATGAAAATAAACTTTGTGTTCCTACAAACTAGGTGAAGGATGGCATTCACACACCCTTATCACTCTGAACTAAGCATGTGGAGAGACGATCGTTCATCTAGCACAAAGGGAACGGGTTGCAGGAGAAAGTTTTAGTCTGGTTTCTCAGTCTGTTTCCTACTGCCGGTTTGAAGAGCCTGCAGTTATCACTGTAAAACCGAGTTGGAGCAAGTACCACCCCATATATATTTATGGAGAGGTGTTTGCAAATAAAAAGAAACTTTGTGTTCCCAACAAGATAGGTGAAGAACGGCTGTCACACACAATTATCTCTCAGAAGGGAGCATGTGTTTAGACGTTCGTTCATCTAGCACGAATGGAACGGGTTGCAGGTGAAACTTTTACTCCGATTTCTCAGTCTGTTTCCTAGTGCCGGTTTGAAGTTCCTGCAGTTTTCACTGTAAAACCGATTTGGAGCTAGTACCTCCCCATATATATGTATGGAGAGATGTTTGCAACTGAAAAGAAACTTTCTGTTCCCAACAAGCTAGGTGAAGGGCGGCTTTCACACACACTTATCTCTCAGAACTGAGCATGTGGAGAGACGTTCGTTCATCTAGCACAAAGGGAACGGGTTGCAGGAGAAATTTTTATGCTTGTTTCTCAGTCTGTTTCCTAGTGCCGGATTGAAGTTCCTGCAGTTTTCAATGTAAAACGGATTTGGTGCTAGTACCAACCCATATATATGTATGGAGTGGAGTTTGCAACTGAAAAGAAACTTTGTGTTCCCAACAAGCTAGGTGAAGGACGGCTTTCTCACACACTTATGTCTCATAACTGAGCAAGTGGAGAGACGTTCGTTCATCTAGCACAAAGGGAACGGTTTGCAGGAGAAACTTTTACTCTGGTTTCTCAGTCTGTTTCCTAGTGCCGGTTTGAAGTTTCTGCAGTTTTCACTGTAAAACCGTGTTGGAGCTAGAACCACCCCATATATTTATATGGAGAGGTGTTTGCAACTGAAAGGAAACTTTGTGTTCCCAACAAGCAAAGCGAAGTGGGGCTTTAACACACACTTATCTCTCAGAACTGAGCATGTGGAGAGACGTTCGTTCATCTAGCACAAAGGGAACGGGTTGCAGGAGAAACTTTTACTCTGGTTTCTAAATTTTTTCCTAGTGCCAGTTTTAAGTTCCTGCAGTTTTCACTTTAAAACCGAGTTGGAGCTAGTAACTACCCATATATATGTATGGAGTGGAGTTTGCAACTGAAAACAATTTTTGTGTTCCCCACAAGCTAAGTGAAGGACGGATTTCACACACACTTATCTCTCATAACTGAGCAAGTGGAGAGACGTTCGTTCATCTAGCACAAAGGGAACGGGTTGCAGGAGAAACTTTTACTCTGGTTTCTCAGTCTGTTTCCTACTGCCGGTTTGAAGATCCTGCAGTTATCACTGTAAAACCGAGTTGGAACTAGTACCTCCCCATATATATGTATGGATTGGAGTTTGCAACTGAAAATGAACTTTGTGATCCCAACAAGCTAGGTGAAGGACGGCTTTCACACACCCTTATCACTCAGAACTGAGCATGTGGACAGACGTTCGTTTATGTAGCACAAAGGGAACGGGTTGCAGGGGAAACTTTTACTCTGGTTTCTCAGTCTGTTTCCTAGTGCCGGTTTAAAGTTCCTGCAGTTTAAACTGTAAAATCGAGTTGGAGCTAGTACCTCCCCATATATATGTATGGAGGGTAGTTTGCATTTTATAAGATAATTTGGGTTCCCAACAAGTTATGGGAAAGAAGGGTTTCACACAAAGTTATCTCTAAGAACTTAACATGTGGAGAGACGTTCTTTCATCTAGCACAAAGGGAACGGGTTGCAGGAGAAAGTTTTAGTCTGGTTTCTCAGTCTGTTTCCTACTGCCGGTTTGAAGATCCTGCAGTTATCACTGTAAAACCGAGTTGGAGCTAGTACCTCCCCATATATATGTATGGATAGGTGTTTGCAACTGTAAAGAAACTTTGTGTTCCCAACAAGCTAGGTGAAGGAAGGCTTTCACACATTCTTATGTCTCAGAAACTAGCATGTGGAGAGACTTTCGTTCATCTAGCACCAAGAGAACTGGTTGCAGGAGAAACTTTTACTCTGGTTTCTCAGTCTGATTCCTAGTGCCGGTTTGAAATTCCTGCAGTTTTCCCTGTAAAACCGAGTTGGAGCAAGTACTTCCCATATAAATGTATGGAGAGGTGTTTGCAACTGAAAAGAAACTTTCTGTTCCCAACAAGATAGGTGAAGAACGGTTGTCACACACAATTATCTCTCAGAAGTGAGAATGTTTTTAGACGTTCGTTCATCTAGCACAAATTGAACGGGTTGCAGGAGAAACTTTTACTCTGGTTTCTCAGTCTGTTTTCTAGTGCCGGATTGAAGTTCCTGCAGTTTTCAATGTAAAACCGATTGGTCCTAGAACCAACCCATATATATGTATGGAGTGGAGTTTGCAACTGAAAAGAAACTTTGTGTTCCCAACAAGCTAGGTGAAGGACGGCTTTCTCACACACTTTTCTCTCATAACTGAGTAAGTGGACAGACGTTCGTTCATCTAGCACAAAGGGAACGGTTTGCAGGAGAAACTTTTACTCTGGTTTCTCAGTCTGTTTCCTAGTGCCAGTTTGAAGTTCCTGCAGTTTTCACTGTAAAACCGAGTTGGAAGAATTACCTCCCCATATATTTGTAAGGAGTGGAATTTGCAAAAGAAAAGAAAGTGTGTGTTCCCAACAAGCTACGTGAAGGACAGCTTTCATACACAATTATCTCTCAGAACTGAGCATGTGAATAGACTTTAATTCATCTAGCACCAAGGGAACGGGTTGCAGGAGAAACTTTTACTCTGGTTTCTCAGTCTGTTTCCTAGTGCCAGTTTGAAGTTCCGGCAGTTTTCACTGTAAAAAGGAGTTCGAGCTAGTACCTCCCCATATATATGTATGGAGTGGAGTTTCCACCTTAAAAGAAATTTTGTATTCCCAAGAAGCTAGATGAGGAAACCATTCACACACAATTATCTCTCAGAACTGAGCATGTGGATAGACGTTAGTTCATCTAGCACAAAGGGAACGGGTTGCAGGAGAAAATTTTACTCTGGTTTCTCAGTCTGTTTCCTAGTGCCGGTTTGAATTTCCTGCAGTTTTCACTGTAAATACGAGTTGTAACTCGTACCTCCCCATATATATGTATGGAGTGGTGTTTGCAAGTGAAAAGAAACTTTGTGTTCCAAACAAGCTAGGTGAAGGACGGGTTTCACACACACACACACTTATCACTCAGAACTGCGCATGTGGGGAGACTTTCGTTCATCTAGCACCAAGGGAACGGCTTGCAGGAGAAACTTTTACTCTTGTTTCTCAGTCTGTTTCCTAGTGCCGGTTAGAAGTTCCTTCAGTTTTCACTGTAAACCGAGTTGGAGCTAGTACTTCCCCATATATATGTATGGAGTGGAGTTTGCAACTGAAAAGAAACTTTGTGTTCCCTTCAAGCTAGGTGCAGGAAGGCTTTCACACACACTTTTCTCTCAGACCTGAGCATGTGAATAGACGTTCTTTCATCTAGCACCAAGGGTAAGGGTTGCAGGAGAAACTATTACTCTGGTTTCTCAGTCTGTTTCCTAGTACCGGTATGAAGTTCCTGCAGTTTTCACTGTAAAACCGAGTTGGAGCTAGTAACTCCCCATATAAATGTATGGAGTGGAGATTGCACCTGAACAGAAACTTTGTGTTCCCAACAAGCTAGGTGAAGGACGGCTTTCACACACACTTATTTCTCAGACCTGAGCATGTGGAGAGATGTTCGTTCATATAGCACCAAGGGAACGGGTTGCAGGAGAAACTTTTACTCTGGATTCTCAGTCTGTTTCCTAGTGCCGGTTGGAAGTTCCTGCAGTTTTTACTCTAAAACCGAGTTGGAACTAGTAACTCCCCATATATATGTATGGAGTGGAGTTTGCAACTGAAAAGAAACTTTGTGTTCCCCTCAAGATATGTGAAGGACGGCTTTCACACACATAACTCTCAGAACTGAGCTTGTGGATATACATTCGTTCATTTAGCACCAAGGGAACGGGTTGCAGGAGAAACTTTTGCTCTGGTTTCTCAGCCTGATTCCTAGTGCCGGTTTGAAGTTCTTGCAGTTCTCCCTGTAAAACCGAGTCGGGGCTAACATCCCCATATATATGTATGGAGAGGTGTTTGCAACTGAAAAGATACTTTGTGTCCAAACAAGCTAGCTGAAGAACAGCTTTCACACACACTTATCTCTCAGAAGTTAGCATGTGGTGAGACGATCGTTCATCTAGCACAAATGGAACGGTTTGCAGGAGAAAATTTTACTCCAGTTTCTCAGTCTGTATCCTAGTGCCGGTTTGAAGTTCCTGCAGTTTTCACTGTAAAACCGAGTTGGAAGTAGTACCTCCCCATATATTTGTATGGAGTGGAGTTTGCAAAAAAAAGAAAGGGTGTGTTCCCAACAAGCTAGGTGAAGGACGGCTTTCACACACACTTATCTCTCAGAAATGAGCATGTGAATAGACGTTCGTTCATCTAGCACCAAGGGAACGGGTTGCAGGGGAAACATTTACTCTTGTTTCTCAGTCTGTTTCCTAGTGCCTGTTGGATATTCCTGCAGTTTTCACTGAAAAACCGAGTTGGAACTAGTACCTCCCCATATATATGTATGGAGTGGAGTTTGCAAATGAAAAGAAACTTTGTGTTCCCTTCAAGCTAGGTGAAGGACGGCTTTCACACACACATATCTCTCAGAACTGAGCTTGTGGAGAAACGGTCGTTCATCAAGCACAAAGAGAACGGGTTGCAGGAGCTACTTTTACTCTGGTTTCTCAGTCTGTTTCCTAGTGCCGGTTTGAAGTTCCTGCAGTTTTCACTGTAAAACAGAGTTGGAACTAGTACATCCCCATATATATGTATGGTGCGGATTTTGCACCTGAAAAGAAACTTTGTGTTCCCAACAAGCTAGGTGAAGAACGGCTTTCACACACACTTATATCTCAGAACTGAACATGTGGAGAGACGTTCGTTCATCTAGCACCAAGGGAACGGGTTGCAGCAGAAACTTTTACTCTGGTTTCTCAGTCTGTTTCCTAGTGCTGGTTTGAAGTTCCTGCAGTTTTCACTGTGAAACCGAGTTGGAACTAGTACCTCCCCATATATATGTATGGAGTGGAGTTTGCAACTGAGAAGAAACTTTGTGTTCCCTTCAAGCTAGGTGAAGGACGGCTTTCACATGCAATTATCTCTCAGAACTGAGGATGTGAATAGGCGTTCGTTCATCTAGCACCAATGGAACGGGTTTCAGGAGAAGCTTTTACTCTGGTTTCTCAGTCTGTTTCCTAGTGCCGGTTGGAAGTTCCTGCAGTTTTCACTGTAAAAAGGAGTTCGAGCTAGTACCTCCCCATATATATTTATGGAGTGGAGTTTGCACCTTAAAAGAACTTTGTGTTCCAAAGAAGCTAGGTGAAGGACAGCATTCACACACAATTATCTCTCAGAACTGAGCATGTGGAGAGACGGTCGTTCATCTAGCACCAAGGGAACGGGTTGCAGGAGAGACTTATACTATGGTTTCTCAGTCTGTTTCCTAGTGCCGGTTGGAAGTTCCTGCAGTTTTCACTGTAAAACCGAGTTGGAAGTAGTACCTCCCCATATATTTGTATGGAGTGGAGTTTGCAAAAAAAAGAAAGGGTGTGTTCCCAACAAGCTAGGTGAAGGACGGCTTTCACACACACTTATCTCTCAGAACTGAGCATGTGAATAGACCTTCGTTCATCTAGCACCAAGGGAACGGGTTGCAAGAGAAACATTTACTCTAGTTTCTCCGTCTGTTTCCTAGTGCCGGTTTGAAGTTCCTGCAGTTTTCACTGTAAAACCGAGTTGGAGCTAGAAACTCCCCATATATATGTATGGAGTGTAGATTGCACCTGAAGAGAAACTTTGTGTTCCGAACAAGATAAGTGAAGGACGGCTTTAACACACAATTATCTCTCAGAACTGAGCATGTGGAGAGACGTTCATTCATCTAGCACCAATAGAACGGGTTGCAGGAGAAACTTTTACTCTGGTTTCTCAGTCTGTTTCCTGGTTCCGTTTGGAAGTTCCTGCAGTTTTCACTGTAAAACGGAGTTGGAACTAGTACATCCGAATATATATGTATGGAGTGGTTTTTGCAACTGAAAAGAAACTTTGTGTTCCCAACAAGCTAGGTGAAGGACGTCTTTCACACACACTTATCTCTTAGAACTGAGCATGTGGGGAGACGTTCGTTCATCTAGTACCAAGGGAACGGGTTGCAGGAGAAACTTTTACTCTGGTTTCTCAGTCTGTTTCCTATTGCCTGTTGGATATTCCTGCAGTTTTCACTGAAAAACCGAGTTGGAACTAGTACCTCCCCATATATATGTATGGAGTGGAGTTTGCAAATGAAAATAAACTTTGTGTTCCCTTCAAGCTAGGTGAAGGACGGCTTTCACACACACATATCTCTCAGAACTGAGCTTGTGGAGAGACGGTCGTTCATCAAGCACAAATAGAACGGGTTGCAGGAGCTACTTTTACTCTGGTTTCTCAGTCTGTTTCCTAGTACCGGTTGGAAGTTCCTGCAGTTTTCACTGTAAAACCGAGTTGGAACTAGTACATCCCCATATATATGTATGGTGCGGAGTTTGCACCTGAAAAGAAACTTTGTGTTCCCAACAAGCTAAGTGAAGAACGGCTTTCACACACACTTATCTCTCAGAACTGAGCATGTGGATAGACTTTCGTTCATGTAGCACCAAGGAACGGGTTGCAGGAGAGGCTTATACTCTGGTTTCTCAGTCTGTTTCCTAGTACCGGTTGGAAGAACTTGCAGTTTTCACTGTAAAACCGAGTTGGAACTAGTAACTCCCCATATATATGTATGTAGTGGGGTTTGCAAATGAAAAGAAACTTTGTGTTCCCAACAAGCTAGGTGAAGGACGGCTTTCACACACACTTATCTCTCAGAAATGAGCATGTGGATAGACATTCGTTCATCTAGAACTAAGGGATCGGGTTGAAGGTCAAACTTTTACTTTGGATTATCAGTCTGTTTCCTAGTGCCGGTTTGAAGTTCCTGCAGTTTTCACTGTAATACCGAGTTGAAGCTGGAACCTCCCCATATATATGTATGGAGTGGAGGTTGCACCTGAAAAGAAACTTTGTTTTCCCAACAAGCTAGGTGAAGGACGGCTTTCACACACACTTATCTATCACAACTGAGCATGTTGAGAGAAGTTCGTTCATCTAGCACCAAGGGAACGGGTTGCAGGAGAAACTTTTACTGTGGTTACTCAGTCTGTTTCCTAGTGCCGGTTGGAAGTTCCTGAAGTTTTCAATGTAAAACCGAGTTGGAACTAGTAACTCCCCATATATATGTATGGATTGAAGTTTGCAACTGAATAGAAATTTTGTGTTCCCTTCAAGATAGGTGAAGTACGGCTTTCACACACACTTATCTCTCAGAACTGAGCATGTGGATAGACATTCGTTCATCTAGTACCAAGGGAACTGGTTGCAGGAGATACTTTTACTCTGGATTCTCAGGCTGTTTCCTAGTGCCAGTTTGAAGTTCCTGCAGTTTTCACTGTAAAACAGATTTGAAGCTAGAACCTCCCCATATATATGTATGGAGTGGAGTTTGCACCTGAAAAGAAACTTTGTGTTCCCAACAAGCTAGGTGAAAGACGTCTTTCACACACACATATTTATCAGAACTATGCATGTGGAGAGATGTTCGTTTATCTAGCACCAAGGGAACGGGTTGCAGGAGAAACTTTTACTCTGGTTTCTCAGTGTGTTTCCTAGTGCCGGTTGGAAATTCGTGCAGTTTTCACTGTAAAACCGAGTTGGAACTAGTAACTCCCCATATATATGTATGGAGTGGAGTTTGCAACTGAAAAGAAACTTTGTGTTCCCTTCAAGCTAGGTGAACGACGGCTTTCACACACACTTATCTCTCAGAACTGAGGATGTGAATAGGCGTTCGTTCATCTAGCACCAAGGGAAAGGGTTTCAGGAGAAGCTTTTACTCTGGTTTCTCAGTCTGTTTCCTAGTGCCGGTTGGAAGTTCCTGCAGTTTTCACTGTAAAAAGGAGTTCGAGCTAGTACCTCCCCATATATATTTATGGAGTGGAGTTTGCACCTTAAAAGAACTTTGTGTTCCAAAGAAGCTAGGTGAAGGACAGCATTCACACACACTTATCTCTCAGAACTGAGCATGTGGAGAGACGTTCGTTCATCAAGCACAAAGGGAACGGGTTGCAGGAGAGGCTTATACTCTGGTTTCTCAGTCTGTTTCCTAGAACCGGTTGGAAGAACTTGCAGTTTTCACTGTAAAACCGAGTTGGAACTAGTAACTCCCCATATATATGTATGTAGTGGGGTTTGCAAATGAAAAGAATCTTTGTGTTCCCAACAAGCTAGGTGAAGGACGGCTTTCACACACACTTATCTCTCAGAAATGAGCATTTGGATAGACATTCGTTCATCTAGCACCAATTGATCGGGTTGAAGGACAAACTTTTACTCTGGATTCTCAGTCTGTTTCCTAGTGCCGGTTTGAATTTCCTGCAGTTTTCACTGTAAAACCGTGTTGGAGCTAGTACCACCCCATATATTTATATGGAGTGGAGTTTGCAACTGAAAAGTAACTTTGTTTACTCAACAAGCTAGGTGAAGGACGGCTTTCACACCCACTTATCTCTCAGAACTGAGCATGTGGAGAGACGTTCGTTCATCTAGCACAAAGGGAACGGGTTGCAGGAGAAACTTTTACTCTGGTTTCTCAGTCTGTTTCCTACTGCCGGTTTGAAGTTCCTGCAGTTTTCACTGTAAAACCGAGTTGGAGCTAGTACCTCCCCATATATATGTATGGAGTGGAGTTTGCAACTGAAAACAATCTTTGTGTTCCCCACAAGGTATGTGAAGGACGGCTTTCACACACCCTTATCTCTCAGAACTGAGCACGTGGAGAGACGTTCGTTCATCTAGCACAAAGGGAACGGGTTGCAGGAGATACTTTTACTCTGGTTTCTCAGTCTGTTTCCTAGTGCCGCTTTGATGTTCCTGCAGTTTTCACTGTAAACCAAGGTGGGGCTTGTACATCCCCATATCTATGTATGGATTGTAAATTGCAACTTAAAGGAAACTATGTTTTCACTGCAAGCTAGTTGAAAGGCGGATTTTACAGACACTTATCTCTAAGAACTTAGCATGTGAAGAGACGTTCTTTCATCTAGCAAAAAACGAACGGTTTGCAAGGAAAACTTTTACTCTGTTTTCTCCGTCTGTTTCCTAGTGCCGGTTTGATGTTCCTGCAGTTTTCACTGTAAACCCGAGTTGCAGCTAGTAGTTCCCCATATATATGTATGGAGGGTAGTTTGTATTTTAAAAGAAAGTTTGGGTTCCCAACACGTTAGGGGAAGGACGGCTTTCACACAAAGTTATCTCTAAGAACTGAGCATGTGAAGAGACTTTCGTTCATCTAGCACTAATGGAATGGGTTGCAGGAGGAACTATTACTCAGAATTCTCATTCTGTTTCCTAGTTCCGGTTTGAAGTTCCTGAAGTTTTCACTATAAAACCGAGCTGGAGCTCGTACCACCCCATAAATATGTATGGAGTGTAGTTTGCAACTGAAAAGAAACTTTGTGTTTCCAACACGCAATATTAAGTACGGCATTCACACACACTTATCTCTAAAATCTGAGCATGGGGAGAGCCGTTCGTTCATCTAGAACAAAGGGAATTTGTTGCAAGTGTAATTTTTTACTCTAGTTTCTTTCTGTGTATCTTAGAGACGGTATGAACTTCCTGCAATTTTCACTGTAAAACCGAGTTTGAACTTGTACCAACCTATATATATGTAAGGAGTCGAGGTTGCTTCTGAAAAGAAGCTTTGTGTTCCCAACATGCTAGGTGATGGAAGGCTTTCACACACACTTATCTCTCAGAACTGAGCATGTGGAGAGACTTTCGTTCATCTAGCACAAAGGGAACAGGTTGCAGGAGAAACTTTTACTCTGGTTTCTCCGTGTGTTTCCTAGTGCCGGTTTGATGTTCCTGCAGTTTTCACTGTAAATCCGATTTGGAGCTAGTACCTCCCCATATATATATATGGAGTGCAGTTTGCAACTGAAAAGAAACTTAGTGTTCCCAACAAGCATAGTGAAGGTCGGCTTTCACACCATTTTATCGCTGTGATCAGAACATGTGGAGAGAAGTTCGTTTATCTAGCACAAAGGGAACGGTTTGCAGGAGAAACCTATACTCTGGATTCTCAGTCTGTTTCCTAGGGACGGTTTGAAGTTCCTGCAGTTTTCACTGTAAAACAGAGTTGGATATAGTAAGTCCCCATATATATGTATGTTGTGGAGACGGCAAATGAAAATAAACTTTGTGTTCCTACAAACTAGGTGAAGGACGGCTTTCATACACCCTTATCCCTCAGAACTGAGCATGTGGAGAGACGTTCGTTCATCTAGCACAAAGGGAACGGGTTGCAGGAGAAAGTTTTAGTTTGCTTTCTCAGTCTATTTCCTACTGCCGGTTTGAAGATCCTGCAGTTATCACTGTAAAACCGAGTTGGAGCTAGTACCCCCCCATATATACGTTTGGAGTGGAGTTTGCAACTGAAATGAAACTTTGTGATTCCAACAAGCTAGGTGAAAGACGGCTTTCACAGACACTTATCTCTCAGAACTGAGCATGTGTAGAGACGTTCGTTCATCTAGCACAAATGGAACGGGCTGCAGTGGAAACTTTTACTTTGGTTTCTCAGTCTGTTTCCTAGTGCCGGTTGGAAGTTCCTGCAGTTTTCACTGTAAAACCGAGTTGGAGCTAGTACCTCCCCATATATATGTATGGAGAGGTGTTTGCAACTGAAAAGGAACTTTGTGTTCCCAACAAGCAAAGCGAAGTGCGGCTTTCACACACACTTATCTCTCAGAACTGAGCATGTGGAGAGACGTTCGTGCATCTAGCACAAAGGGAACGGGTTGCAGGAGAAACTATTACTCTGGTTGCTCAGTCTGTTTCCTAGTGCCTTTTTAAAGTTCCTGCAGTTTTCACTGTAAAACCGAGTGGAGCTAGTACCTCCCCATATATATGTATGGAGTGGAGTTTGCAACAGAAAAGAATCTTTGTGTTCCAAACAAGCTGGGGAACGACGGCTTTCACACAAACTTATCTCTCAGAACTGAGCATGTGGAGAAACGTTCGTTCATCTAGCACAAAGGGAACGGGTTGCAGGGGAAACTTTTACTCTGGTTTCTCAGTCTGTTTCCTAGTGCCGGTTGGAAGTTCCTGCAGTTTTCACTGTAAAACCGAGTTGGAGCTAGTCCCTCCCCATATATATGTATGGAGAGGTGTTTGCAACTGAAAGGAAACTTTGTGTTCCCAACAAGCAAAGCGAATTGCGGCTTTAACACACACTTATCTCTCAGAACTGAGCATGTGGAGAGACGTTCGTTCATCAGGCACAAATGGAACGGGTTGCAGGAGAAACTTTTACTCTGGATTCTAAGTCATTTTCTTAGTGCTGGTTTAAAGTTCCTGCAGTTTTCACTGTAAAACCGAGGTGGGGCTTGTACATCCCCATATCTATGTATGGATTGTAAATTGCAACTTAAAGGAAACTATGTTTTCACTGCAAGCTAGTTGAAAAGCGGATTTTACAGACACTTATCTCTAAGAAATGAGCATGTGAAGAGACGTTCTTTCATCTAGCAAAAAATGAACGGTTTGCAAGGAAAACTTTTACTCTGGTTTCTCCGTCTGTTTCCTAGTGCCAGTTAGATGTTCCTGCAGTTTTCACTGTAAATCCGAGTTGGAGCTAGTACCGCCCCATATATATGTATGGAGAGGTGTTTGCAACAGAAAAGAAACTTTGTGTTCCCAACAAGATAGGTGAAGAACGGCTGTCACACACAATTATCTCTCAGAAGGGAGCATGTGTTTAGACGTTCGTTCATCTAGCACAAATGGAACGGGTTGCAGGCGAAACTTTACTCCGGTTTCTCAGTCTGTTTCCTAGTGCCGGTATGAAGTTCCTGCAGTTTTCACTGTAAAACCGATTTGGAGCTAGTACCTCCCCATATATATGTATGGAGAGGTGTTTGCAACAGAAAAGAAACTTTGTGTTCCCATCAAGCTATGTGAAGTGCGGCTTTCACACACACTTATCTCTCAGAACTGAGCATGTGGAGAGACGTTCGTTCATCAGGCACAAAGGGAACGGGTTGCAGGAGAAACTTTTACTCTGGTTTCTCAGTCTGTTTTCTAGTGCCGTATTGAAGTTCCTGCAGTTTTCCATGTAAAACAGATTTGGTGCTAGTACCAACCCATATATATGTATGGAGTGGAGTTTGCAAATGAAAAGAAACTTTGTGTTCCCAACAAGCTAGGTGAAGGACGGTTTTCTCACACACTTATCTCTCATAACTGAGCAAGTGGAGAGATGTTCGTTCATCTAGCACAAAGGGAACGGGTTTCAGGAGAAACTTTTACTCTGGTTTCTCAGTCTGTTTCCTAGTGCCGGTTTAAAGTTCCTGTAGTTTTCACTGTAAAACCGAGTTGGAGCTAGTACCTCCCCATATATATGTATGGAGGGTAGTTTGCATTTTACAAGATAGTTTGGGTTCCCAACAAGTTAGGGAAAGGAAGGGTTTCACACAAAGTTATCTCTAAGGAATGAGCATGTGGAGAGACGTTCGTTCATCTAGCACAATGGGAAAGGGTTGCAGTAAAAACTTTTACTCTGGTTTCTCAGTCTGTTTCCTAGTGCCGGTTCGAAGTTCCTGCAGTTTTCACTGTAAAACCTAGTTGGAGCTAGTACCTCCCCATATATATGTATGGAGTGTGGTTTGCAACAGAAAAGAATCTTTGTGTTCCCAACAAGCTAGATGAAGGACGGCTTTCACACATCCTTATCTCTCAGAAACTAGCATGTGGAGAGACTTTCGTTCATCTAGCACCAAGAGAACGGGTTGCAGGAGAAACTTTTACTCTGGTTTCTCAGTCTGATTCCTAGTGCCGGTTTGAAGTTCCTGCAGTTTTCCCTGTAAAGCCGAGTTGGAGCAAGTTCTTCCCCATATATATGTATGGAGAGGTGTTTGCAACTGAAAAGAAACTTTGTGTTCCCAACAAGATAGGTGAAGAACGGCTGTCACACACAATTATCTCTCAGAAGGGAGCATGTGTTTAGACGTTCGTTCATCTAGCACAAATGGAACGGGTTGCAGGTGAATCTTTTACTCTGGTTTCTCAGTCTGTTTCCTAGTGCCGCTTTGATTTTCCTGCAGTTTTCACTGTAAAACCGAGGTGTGGCTTGTACATCCCCATATTAATGTATGGATTGTAAATTGCAACTTAAAGGAAACTATGTTTTCACTGCAAGCTAGTTGAAAGGCGGATTTTACAGACACTTACCTCTAAGAAATTTGCATGTGAAGAGACGTAATTTCATCTAGCAAAAAATGAACGTTTTGCCGGGAAAACTTTTACTCTGGTTTCTCCGTCTGTTTCCTAGTGCCGGTTTGATGTTCCTGCAGTTTTCACTGTAAAACCGAGTTGCAGCTAGTAGTTCCCCATATATATGTATGGAGGGTACTTTGCATTTTAAAAGAATGTTTGGGTTCCCAACAAGTTAGGGGAAGGAAGGGTTTCACACAAAGTTATCTCTAAGACCTGAGCATGTGAAGAGACGTTCGTTCATCTAGCACAAATGGAATGGGTTGCAGGAGAATCTATTACTCAGAATTCTCAGTCTGTTTCCAGTTCCGGTTTGAAGTTCCTGAAGTTTTCACTGTAAAACCGAGCTGGAGCTCGTACCACCCCATAAATATGTATGGAGTGTAGTTTGCAACTGAAAAGAAACTTTGTGTTTCCAACACGCAATATGAAGTACGGCATTCACACACACTTATCTCTAACAACTGAGCAAGGGGAGAGCCGTTCGTTCATCTAGATCAATGGTAATTTGTTGCAACTTTAATTTTTTACTCTGGTTTCTTTCTGTGTATCTTAGAGACGCTATGAACATCCTGCAATTTTCACTGTAATACCGAGTTGGGGCTAGAACTTACCCTTATATAGATATGGTGTGCAGTTTGCAATTGAAAATAAACTTTATGTTCCCAACAAAATAGGTGAAGGAGGGCTTTCACACACATTTATCTCTCAGAACTGAGCATGTGGAGAGACGTCCGTTCATCTAGCACTAAAGGAACGGGTTGCATGATAAACTTTTACTCTGCATTCTCAGTTTGTTTCCTAGTGCCTGTTTGAAGTTCCTGCAGTTTTCACTGTAAAACAGAGTTGGATTTAGTAAGTCCCCATATATATGAATGTTGTGGAGATTGCAAATGAAAATAAAGTTAATGTTCCTACAAAATAGGTGAAGGACGGCTTTCACACACACATATCTCTCAGAACTGAGCATGTGGAGTGACGTACGTTCATCTAGCACAAAAGGAACGGGTTGCAGGGAATCTTTTACTCTGGTTTCTCAGAATGTTTCCTAGTGCCGCTTTGAAATTCCTGCAGTTTTCACTGTAAAACCGAGTTGGAACTTGTACCTCCCTATATATATGTGTGGAGTCGAGTTTGCTTCTGAAAAGAAGGTTTGTGTTCCCAACAACCTAGGTGAAGGACGGCTTTCACACACACTTATCTCTCAGAACTTAGCATGTGGGGAGACGTTCGTTCATCTAGCACTAAGGGAACGGTTTGCTGGAGAAACTTATACTCTAGATTCTCAGTCTGTTTCCTAGTGCCGGTTTGAAGTTCCTGCAGTTTTCATTTTAAAATCGAGTTGGAGCTAGTACATCCCCATATATATGTATGGAGTGGAGTTTGCAGCTGAAAAGGAACTTTGGGTTCCTAACAAGCTAGGTTAACTACGGCATTCACACAATATTATCTCTCAGAAATGATTATGTGGAGAGACGTTAGTTCATCTAGCTCAAAAAAAAGGGTTGCAGGAGAATTTTTACTCTGGTTTCTCAGTCTGTTTCCTAGTGCCTGTTTGATGTTCCTGCAGTTTTCACCGTAAAACCAAGTTTTAGCTAAAACACCTCCATATATATGTATGGAGTGGTGTTTGCAACTGAAAAGAAACTTTGGTTCCTAACAAGCTAGGTGAAGGACGGCTTTCACACACACTTATCTCTCAGAAATGTTTATGTGGAGAGACGTTAGTTCATCTAGCTCAAAAAAAAGGGTTGCAGGAGAAACTTTTACTCTGGATTCTCAGTCTGTTTCCTAGTGCCGGGTTGCAATACTTGTAGTTTTCTCTGTAAAAACGAGTTGGAGTTAGTAATTCCCCATATACATGTATGGAGTTTAGTTTGTAACTGAAAAGAAATTTTGTGTTCCCAACAAGCTATGTGAAGACGGCTTTCACACACACTTGTCTCTTAGAAGTGAGCATGTGGAGAGACGTTAGTTCATCTAGCACAAAAGGAATGGGTTGCAGGGGAACCTTTTATTCTACTTTCTCAACCTGTTTCCTAGTGCCTTTTTGAAGATACTGCAGTTTTCACTGTAAAACCGTGTTGGAGCTTGAACATCCCCATATATATTTATGGAGTGGTGTTTGCAACTGAAAAGAAACTTTGTGTTCCCAACAAGCTAGGTGAAGGACGGCTTTCACACACAATTATCTCTCAGAACTGAGCATGTGGATAGACATTCGTTCATCTAGCATCAAGGGAACGAGTTGCAGCAGAAACTTTTACTCTGGATTCTCAGGATGTTTCCTAGTGCAAGGTTGAAGTTCCTGCAGTTTTCACTGTAAAACCGAGTTGAAGCTAGAATTTCCCATATATATGTATGGAGAGGAGTTTGCACCTGAAATGAAACTTTGTGTTCCCAACAAGCTAGGTGAAGGACGGCTTTCACACACATTTATCTATCACAACTGAGCATGTGGAAAGATATTCGTTCATCTAGCACCAAGGGAACGGGTTGCAGGAGAAACTTTTACTCTGGTTTCTCAGTCTCTTTCCTAGTGCCGGTTGAAAGTTCCTGCAGTTTTCACTGTAAAACCGAGTTGGAACTAGTAACACCCCATATATATGTATGGAGATTAGTTTGCAACTGAAAAGAAACTTTGTGTTCCCTTCAAGCTAGGTGAAGGACGGCTTTCACACACACTTATCTCTCAGAACTGAGCATGAGGATAGACGGTCTTTCATCTAGCATCAAGGGAACGGGTTGCAGGAGAAACTTTTACTCTGGTTTCTCAGTCTGTTTCCTAGTGCCGGTTTGAAGTTCCTGCAGTTTTCACTGTAAAACCGAGTTGAAGCTAGAACCTCCCCATATATATGTATGGAGTGGAGTTTGCACCTGAAAAGAAACTTTGTGTTCCCAACAAGCTAGGTGAAGGACGGCTTTCACACACACTTATCTATCACAAATGAGCATGTGGAAAGATGTTCGTTCATCTAGCACCAAGAGAACGGGTTGCAGGAGAATTTTTTCTCTGGTTTCTCAGTCTGTTTCCTAGTGCCGGTTGGAAGTTCCTGCAGTTTTCACTGTAAAACCGAGTTGGAACTAGTAACTCCCCAAATATATGTATGGAGTGGAATTTGCAACTGAAAAGAAACTTTGTGTTCCCTTCAAGATAGGTGAAGGACGGCTTTCACACACACTTATCTCTCAGAACTGAGCATGTGGATAGACATTCGTTCATCTAGCACCAAGGAAACGGGTTGCAGGAGAAACTTTTACTCTGGATTCTCAGGCTGTTTCCTAGTGCCAGGTTGAAGTTCCTGCAGTTTTCACTGTAAAACAGTTTTTAAGCTAGAACCTCCCCATATATATGTATGGAGATTAGTTTGCACCTGAAAAGAAACTTTGTGTTCCCAACAAGCTAGGTGAAGGACGGCTTTCACACACACATATCTACCAGAAATGAGCATGTGGAGAGATGTTCGTTCATCTAGAACCAAGGGAACGGGTTGCAGGAGAAACTTTTACTCTGGTTTCTCAGTCTGTTTCCTAGTGCCGGTTGGAAGTTCCTGCAGTTTTCACTGTAAAACCGAGTTGGAATTATTAAGTCCCCAAATATATATATGGAGTGATGATTGCAACTGAAAATAAACTTTGTGTTCCCTTCAAGCTAGGTGAAGGACGGCTTTCACACACTCTTATCTCTCAGAACGGAGCATGTGGAGACAAGTTCATTCATCTAGCACCAAGAGAACGGGTTGCAGGAGAAACTTTTACTGTGGTTTCTCAGTCTGTTTCCTAGTGCCGAATGGAAGTTCCTGCAGTTTTCACTGTAAAACCGAGTTGGAACTATTACATCCCCATATATATGTATGGTTTGGAGTTTGCAACTGAAAAGGAACTTTGTGTTCCCAACAAGCTAGGTGAAGGACGGCTTTCACACACACTTACCTATCACAACTGAGCATGTGGAAAGATGTTCGTTCATCTAGCACCAAGGGAACGGGTTGCAGGAGAAACTTTTACTCTGGTTTCTCAGTCTGTTTCCTAGTGCCGGTTGGAAGTTCCTGCAGTTTTCACTCTAAAACCGAGTTGGAACTAGTAACTCCCCATATATATGTATGGAGTGGAGTTTGCAACTGAAAAGAAACTTTGTGTTCCCTTCAAGATAGGTGAAAGACGGCTTTCACACACACATATCTCTCAGAACTGAGCATGTGGATAGACATTCGTTCATCTAGCATCAAGGGAACGGGTTGCAGGAGAAACTTTTACTCTGGATTCTCAGGCTGTTTGCTAGTGCCAGGTTGAAGTTCCTGCAGTTTTCACTGTAAAACAGATTTGAAGCTAGGACCTCCCCATATATATGTATGGAGATTAGTTTGCACCTGAAAAGAAACTTTGTGTTCCCAACAAGCTAGGTGAAGGACGGCTTTCACACACACATATCTATCAGAACTGAGCATGTGGAGAGGTGTTCGTTCATCTAGCACCAAGGGAAAGGGTTGCAGGAGAAACTTTTACTCTGGTTTCTCAGTCTGTTTCCTAGTGCCGGTTGGAAGTTCCTGCAGTTTTCACTGTAAAACCGTGTTGGAACTAGTTACTCCCCATATATATGTATGGAGTGGAGATTGCAACTGAAAAGAAACTTTGTGTTCCCTTCAAGCTAGGTGAAGGACGGCTTTCACACACACTTATATCTCAGAACGGAGCATGTGGAGACAAGTTCATTCATCTAGCACCAAGAGAACGGGTTGCAGGAGAAACTTTTACTCTAGTTTCTCAGTCTGTTTCCTAGTGCCTGTTTGAAGTTCCTGCAGTTTTCACTGTAAAACAGTGTTGGAACTAGTACATCCCCATATATATGTATGGATTGGAGTTTGCAACTGACAAGAAACTTTGTGTTCCCAACAAGCTAGGTGAAGGACGGCTTTCACACACACTTATCTCTCAGAACTGAGCATGTGTAGAGACGGTCGTTCATCAAGCACAAAGAGAACGGGTTGCATTAGAAACTTTTACTCTGGTTTCTCAGTCTGTTTCCTAGTGCCGGTTTGAAGTTCCTGCAGTTTTCACTGTAAAACCGTGTTGAAGCAAGAACCTACCAATATATATGTATGGAGTGGTGTTTACACCTGAAAAGGAACTTTGTTTTCCCAACAAGCTAGGTGAAGGACGGCTTTCACACACAATTATCTATCACAACTGAGCATGTGGAAAGATGTTCTTTCATCTAGCACCAAGGGAACGGGTTGCAGGAGAATTTTTTCTCTGGTTTCTCAGTCTGTTTCCTAGTGCCGGTTGGAAGTACCTGCAGTTTTCACTGTAAAACCGAGTTGGAACTAGTAACTCCCCATATATATGTATGTAGTGGGTTTTGCAACTGAAAAGAAACTTTGTGTTCCCTTCAAGATAGGTGAAGGACGGCTTTCACACACACTTATCTCTCAGAACTGAGCATGTGGATAGACAATCGTTCATCTAGCACCAAGGGAACGGGTTGCAGGAGAAACTTTTACTCTGGATTCTCAGGCTGTTTGCTAGTGCCAGTTTGATTTTCCTGCAGTTTTCACTGTAAAACAGTTTTGAAGCTAGAACCTCCCCATATATATGTATGGAGATTAGTTTGCACCTGAAAAGAAACTTTGTGTTCCCAACAAGCTAGGTGAAGGACGGCTTTCACACACACATATCTATCAGAACTGAGCATGTGGAGAGGTGTTCGTTCATCTAGCACCAAGGGAACGGGTTGCAGGAGAAACTTTTACTCTGGTTTCTCAGTCTGTTTCCTAGTGCCGGTTGGAAGTTCCTGCAGTTTTCACTGTAAAACCGAGTTGGAACTAGTAACTCCCCAAATATATGTATGGATTGGAGTTTGCTACTCAAAAGAAACTTTGTGTTCTCAACAATCTAGGTGAAGGACGGCTTTCACACACACTTATCTCTCAGAACTGAGCATGTGGAGACACGGTCGTTCATCAAGCACAAAGAGAACGGGTTGCAGGAGAAACTTTTACTCTTTTTTCTCAGTCTCTTTCCTAGTGCCGGTTGGAAGTTCATGCAGTTTTCACTGTAAAACCGAGTTGGAACTAGTAACTCCCCATATATATATATGGAGTGGAGATAGCAACTGAAAAGAAACTTTGTGTTCCCTTCAAGCTAGGTGAAGGACGGCTTTCACACACTCTTATCTCTCAGAACGGAGCATGTGGAGACAAGTTCATTCATCTAGCACCAAGAGAACGGGTTGCAGGAGAAACTTTTACTCTGGTTTCTCAGTCTGTTTCCTAGTGCCGATTGGAAGACCCTGCAGTTTTCACTGTAAAACCGAGTTGGAACTAGTACATCCCCATATATATGTATGGAGTGGAGTTTGCACCTGAAAAGAAACTTTGTGTTCCCAACAAGCTAGGTGAAGGACGGCTTTCACACACACTTATCTATCACAACTGAGCATGTGGAAAGATGTTCGTTCATCTAGAACCAAGGGAAAGGGTTGCAGGAAAATCTTTTACTCTGGTTTCTCAGTCTGTTTCCTAGTGCCGGTTGGAAGTTCCTGCAGTTTTCACTGTAAAACCGAGTTGGAACTAGTAACTCCCCATATATATGTATGGTGTGGAGTTTGCAACTGAAAAGAAACTTTGTGTTCCCTTGAAGATAAGTGAAGGACGGCTTTCACACACACTTATCTCTCAGAACTGAGCATGTGGATAGACATTTGTTCATCTAGCACCAAGAGAACGGGTTGCAGGAGAAACTTTTACTCTGGATTCTCAGGCTGTTTCCTAGTGCCAGTTTGAAGTTCCTGCAGTTTTCACTGTAAAACAGTTTTGAAGCTAGAACCTCCCCATATATATGTATGGAGATTTGTTTGCATCTGAAAAGAAACATTGTGTTCCCAACAAGCTAGGTGAAGGACGGCTTTCACACACACTTATCTCTCAGAACTGAGCATGTGGAGAGACAATCGTTCATCTAGCACCAAGGGAACGGGTTGCAGGAGAAATTTTACTCTGGTTTCTCAGTCTGTTTCCTAGTGCCGGTTGGAAGTTCATGCAGTTTTCACTGTAAAACAGAGTTGGAACTAGTAACTCCCCATATATATATATGGAGTGGAGATAGCTACTGAAAAGAAACTTTGTGTTCCCAACAAGCTAGGTGAAGGACGGCTTTCACACACTCTTATCTCTCAGAACGGAGCATGTGGAGACAAGTTCATTCATCTAGCACCAAGAGAACGGGTTGCAGGAGAAACTTTTACTCTGGTTTCTCAGTCTGTTTCCTAGTGCCGGTTGGAAGTTCCTGCAGTTTTCACTGTAAAACCGAGTTGGAACTAGTACATCCCCATATATATGTATGGAGTGGAGTTTGCACCTGAAAAGAAACTTTGTGTTCCCAACAAGCTAGGTGAAAGACGGCTTTCACACACACTTATCTATCACAACTGAGCATGTGGAAAGATGTTCGTTCATCTAGCAAAAATGGAACGGGTTGCAGGAGAATCTTTTACTCTGGTTTCTCAGTCTGTTTCCTAGTGCCGGTTGAAAGTTCCTGCAGTTTTCACTGTAAAACCGAGTTGGAACTAGTAACTCCCCATATATATGTATGGTGTGGAGTTTGCAACTGAAAAGAAACTTTGTGTTCCCTTGAAGATAAGTGAAGGACGGCTTTCACACACACTTATCTCTCAGAACTGAGCATGTGGATAGACATTCGTTCATCTAGCACCAAGAGAACGGATTGCAGGAGAAACTTTTACTCTGGATTCTCAGGCTGTTTCCTAGTGCCAGTTTGAAGTTCCTGCAGTTTTCACTGTAAAACAGTTTTGAAGCTAGAACCTCCCCATATATATGTATGGAGATTTGTTTGCACCTGAAAAGAAACATTGTGTTCCCAACAAGCTAGGTGAAGGACGGCTTTCACACACATATCTATCAGAACTGAGCATGTGGATAGATATTCGTTCATCTAGCACCAAGGGAACGGGTTGCAGGAGAAACTTTTACTCTGGTTTCTCAGTCTGTTTCCTAGTGCCGGTTGGAAATTCCTGCAGTTTTCACAGTAAAACCGAGTTGGAACTAGTACATCCCCATATATATGTATGGATTGGAGTTTGCAAGTGAAAAGAATCTTTGTGTTCCCAGCAAGCTAGGTGAAGGACGGCTTTCACACACACTTAACTCTCAGAACTCAGCATGTGGAGAGACGGTCTTTCATCAAGCACAAAGAGAACGTGTTGCAGGAGAAACTTTTACTCTGGTTTCTGAGTCTGTTTCCTAGTGCCGGTTGGAATTTCCTGCAGTTTTCACTGTAAAACCGAGTTGGATCTAGTACATCCCCATATATATGTATGGATTGGGGTTTGCAAGTGAAAAGAAACTTTGTGTTCCCAACAAGCTAGGTGAAGAACGGCTTTCACACACACTTATCTCTCAGAACTGAGCATGTGGATAGACATTCGTTCATCAAGCACAAAGAGAACGTGTTGCAGGAGAAACTTTTACTCTGGTTTCTCAGGCTGTTTCCTAGTGCCCGTTGGAAATTCCTGCAGTTTTCACTGTAAAACCGAGTTGGGAATAGTAACTCCCCAAATATATATATGGAGTGGAGATTGTAACTGAAAAAAAACTTTGTGTTCCCTTCAAGCTAGGTGAAGGACGGCTTTCACACACTCTTATCTCTCAGAACGGAGCATGTGGAGACAAGTTCATTCATCTAGCACCAAGAGAACGGGTTGCAGGAGAAACTTTTACTCTGGTTTCTCAGTTTGTTTCCTAGTGCCGTTTGGAAGTTCCTGCAGTTTTCACTGTAAAACCGAGTTGGAACTAGTTCATCCCCATATATATGTATGGATTGGAGTTTGCAACTTAAAAGAAACTTTGCGTTCCCAACAAGCTAGGTGAAGGACGGCTTTCACACCCACTTATCTCTCAGAACTAAGCATGTGGAGAGACGTTCGTTCATCTGGTACAAAGGGAACGGGTTGCAGGAGAAACTTTTACTCTGGTTTCTCAGTCTGTTTCCTAGTGCCGGTTGGAAGTTCCTGCAGTTTTCACTCTAAAACCGAGTTGGAACTAGTACATCCCCATATATATGTATGGAGTGGAGTTTGCACCTGAAAAGAAACTTTGTGTTCCCTTCAAGCTAGGTGAAGGACGGCTTTCACACACACTTATCTATCACAACTGAGCATGTGGAAAGATATTCGTTCATCTAGCACCAAGGGAACGGGTTGCAGGAGAAACTTTTACTCTGGTTTCTCAGTCTGTTTCCTAGTGCCGGTTGGAAGTTCCTGCAGTTTTCACTGTAAAACCGAGTTGGAACTAGTAACTCCCCATATATATGTATGGAGTGTAGTTTGCACCTGAAAAGAAACTTTGTGTTCCCTTGAAGATAGGTGAAGGACGGCTTTCACACACACTTATCTGTCAGAACTGAGCATGTGGATAGACATTCGTTCATCTAGCGCCAAGAGAACGGGTTGCAGGAGAAACTTTTACTCTGGATTCTCAGGCTGTTTCCTAGTGCCAGTTTGAAGTTCCTGCAGTTTTCACTGTAAAACAGTTTTGAAGCTAAAACCTCCCCTTATATATATATGGAGATTTGTTTGCACCTGGAAAGAAACTTTGTGTTCCCAACAAGCTAGGTGAAGGACGGCTTTCACACACACTTATCTCTCAGAACTGAGCATGTGGAAAGATGTTCGTTCATCTAGCACCAAGGGAACGGGTTGCAGGAGAAACTTTTACTCTGGTTTCTCAGTCTGTTTCTTAGTTCCGGTTGGAAGTTCCTGAAGTTTTCACTGTAAAACCGAGTTGGAACCAGTACATCACCATATATATGTATGTAGTGGAGTTTGCACTTGAAAAGAAACTTTGTGTTCCCAACAAGCTAGGTGAAGGACGGCTTTCACACACACTTATCTCTCAGAACTGAGCATGTGGAGAGAAGGTCTTTCATCAAGCACAAAGAGAACGGGTAGCAGGAGAAACTTTTACTCTGGTTTCTCAGTCTTTTTCCTAGTGACGGTTGGAAGTTCCTGCAGTTTTCACTGTAAAACCGAGTTGGAACTAGTAACTCCCCATATATATGTATGGATTGGAGATTGCAACTGAAAAGAAACTTTGTGTTCCCAACAAGCTAGGTGAAGGACGGCTTTCACACACAATTATCTCTCAGAACTGAGCATGTGAATAGACGTTCGTTCATCTAGCACCAAAGGAACGGGTTGCAGGAGAATCTTTTACTCTGTTTTCTCAGTACTTTACTAGTGCCGGTTTGAAGTTCCTGCAGTTTTCACTGAAAACCCGATTTGGAGCTAGTAACTCCCCATATATTTGTATGGAGTGGAGTTTGCACCTTAAAAGAAACTTTGTGTTCCCTACAAGCTAGGTGAAGTACGGCTTTCACACACAATTATCTCTCAGAACTGAGCATGTGGATAGACATTCGTTCATCTTGCACCAAGGGAACGGGTTGCAGGAGAAACTTTTGCTCTGGATTCTCAGTCTGTTTCCTAGTGCCGGTTTAAATTTGCTGCATTTTTCACTGTAAAACCGAGTTGAAGCTAGAACCTCCCCATATATGTATGGAGTGGAGTATGCACCTGAAAAGAAACTTTGTGTTCCCAACAAGCTAGGTGAAGGACGGCATTCACACACACTTATCAATCACAACTGAGCATGTGGAGAGATGTTCGTTCATCTAGCACAAAGAGAACTGTTTGCAGGAGAAACTTTTACTCTGGTTTCTCAGTCTGTTTCCTAGTGCCGGTTTGAAGTTCCTGCAGTTTTCACTGTAAAACCGAGTTGGAACTAGTAACTCCCCATATATATGTATGGAGTGGAGTTTGCAACTGAAAAGAAACTTTGTGTTCCCCTGAAGTTAGTTGAAAGACGGCTTTCACACACACTTATCTCTCAGAACTGAGCATGTGGATAGACATTCGTTCATCTAGCAACAAGGGAACGGGTTGCAGGAGAAACTTTTTCTCTGGATTCTCAGGCTGTTTCCTAGTGCCAGTTTGAAGTTCCTGCAGTTTTCACTGTAAAAAAGTTTTGAAGCTAGAACCTCCCCATATATATGTAAGGAGATTTGTTTGCACCTGGAAAGAAACTTTGTGTTACCAACAAGCTAGGTGAAGGACGGCTTTCACACACACTTATCTATCACAACTGAGCATGTGGAGAGATGTTCGTTCATCTAGGACAAAGAGAACGGGTTGCAGGAGAAATTTTTACTCTGGTTTCTCAGTCTGTTTCTTAGTGCCGGTTGGAAGTTCCTGCAGTTTTCACTGTAAAACCGAGTTGGAACGAGTACATCACCATATATATGTATGTAGAGGAGTTTGCACCTGAAAAGAAATTTTGTGTTCCCAACAACCTAGGTGAAGGACGACTTTCACACACACTTATCTCTCAGAACTGAGCATGTGGAGAGAAGGTCGTTCATCAAGCACAAAGAGTACGGGTAGCAGGAGAAACATTTACTCTGGTTTCTCAGTCTGTTTCCTAGTGACGGTTGGAAGTTCCTGCAGTTTTCACTGTAAAACCGAGTTGGAACTAGTAACTCCCCATATATATGTATGGATTGGGTATTGCAACTGAAAAGAAACTTTGTGTTCCCAACAAGCTAGGTGAAGGACGGCTTTCACACACACTTATCTCTCAGAACTGAGCATGTGAATAGACGTTCGTTCATCTAGCACCAAAGGAACGGTTTGCAGGAGAAACTTTTACTCTGTTTTCTCAGTATTTTACTAGTGCCGGTTTGAAGTTCCTGCAGTTTTCACTGAAAACCCGAGTTGGAGCTAGTAACTCCCCATATATTTGTATGGAGTGGAGTTTGCACCTTAAAAGAAACTTTGTGTTCCCAACAAGCTAGGTGAAGTACGGCTTTCACACACACTTTTCTCTCAGAACTGAGCATGTGAATAGACGTTCTTTCATGTAGCACCAAGGGAACAGGTTGCAGGAGAAACTTTTACTCTGGTTTCTCAATCTGTTTCCTAGTGCCGGTTTTAAGTTCCGGTAGTTTTCACTGTAAAAAGAGTTCGAGCTAGTACCTCCCCATATATATGTATGGAGTGGAGATTGCACCTGAAAAGAAACTTTGTGTTCCCAAGAAGCTAGATGAAGGACGGCTTTCACACACAATTATCTCTCAGAACTGAGCATGTGGATAGACATTCGTTCATCTAGCACCAACGGAACGTTATGCAGGAGAAAATTTACTCTGGATTCTCAGTCTGTTTCCTAGTGCCGGTTTAAAGTTGCTGCATTTTTCACTGTAAAACCGAGTTGAAGCTAGAACCTCCCCATATATATGTATGGAGTGGAGTTTGCACCTGAAAAGAAACTTTGTGTTCCCAACAAGCTAGGTGAAGGACGGCATTCACACACACTTATCTATCACAACTGAGCATGTGGAGAGATGTTCGTTCATCTAGGACAAAGAGAACGGTTTGCAGGAGAAACTTTTACTCTGGTTTCTCAGTCTGTTTCCTAGTGCCGGTTTGAAGTTCCTGCAGTTTTCACTGTAAAACCGAGTTGGAACTAGTAACTCCCCATATATATGTATGGAGTGGTGTTAGCAACTGAAAAGAAACCTTGTGTTCCCTTCAAGCTAGGTGAAGGACGACTTTCACACACACTTATTTCTCAGAACTGAGCATGTGGATAGACATTCGTTCATCTAGCACCAAGGGAACGGGTTGCAGGAGAAACTTTTACTCTGGATTCTCAGGATGTTTCCTAGTGCCAGGTTGAAGTTCCTGCAGTTTTCACTGTAAAACAGATTTGAAGCTACAACCTCCCCATGTATATGTATGGAGTGGAATTTGCACCTGAAAAGAAACTTTGTGTTCCCAACAAGCTAGGTGAAGGATGGCTTTCACACACACATATCTATCAGAACTGAGCATGTGGAGAGATGTTCGTTCATCTATCACCAAGGGAACGGGTTGCAGGAGAAACTTTTACTCTGGTTTCTCATTCTGTTTCCTAGTGCCGGTTGGAAGTTCCTGCAGTTTTCACTGTTCAACCGTGTTGGAACTAGTAACTCCCCATATACATTTATGGAGTGGAGTTTGCAACTGAAAAGAAAATTTGTGTTCCCTTCAAGCTAGGTGAAGGACGGCTTTCACACACACTTATCTATCACAACTGAGCATGTGGAAAGATGTTCGTTCATCTAGCACCAAGGGAACGGGTTGCAGGAGAAACTTTTACTCTGGTTTCTCAGTCTGTTTCTTAGTGCCGATTGGAAGTTCCTGCAGTTTTCACTGTAAAACCGAGTTGGAACTAGTAACTCCCCATATATATGTATGGAATGGAGATTGCAAATGAAAAGAAACTTTGTGTTCCCAACAAGCTAGGTGAAGGACGGCTTTCACACACACTTATCTATCAGAACTGAGCATGTGGAGAGATGTTCGTTCATCTATCACCAAGGGAACGGGTTGCAGGAGAAACTTTTACTGTGGTTTCTCAGTCTGTTTCCTAGTGACGGTTGGAAGTTCGTGCAGTTTTCACTGTAAAACCGAGCTGGAACTAGTAGCTCCCCATATATATGTATGGAGTGGAGATTGCAACTGAAAAGAAACTTTGTGTTCCCAACAAGCTAGGTGAAGGACGGCTTTCACACACACTTATCTATCACAACTGAGCATGTGGAAAGATGTTCGTTCATCTAGCACCAAGGGAACGGGTTGCAGGAGAAACATTTACTCTGGTTTCTCAGTCTGTTTCTTAGTGCCGGTTTGAAGTTCCTGCAGTTTTCACTGTAAAACCGAGTGGAACGAGTACATCACCATATATATGTATGTAGTGGAGTTTGCACCTGAAAAGAAACTTTGTGTTCCCAACAAGCTAGGTGAAGGACGGCTTTCACACACACTTATCTCTCAGAACTGAGCATGTGGAGAGAAGTTCGTTCATCAAGCACAAAGAGAACGGGTAGCAGGAGAAACTTTTACTCTGGTTTCTCAGTCTGTTTCCTAGTGACGGTTGGAAGTTCCTGCAGTTTTCACTGTAAAATCGTGTTGGAACTAGTAACTCCCCATATATATGTATGGAGTGGAGATTGCAACTGAAAAGAAACTTTGTGTTCCCAACAAGCTAGGTGAAGGACGGCTTTCAAACACACTTATCTCTCAGAACTGAGCATGTGAATAGACGTTCGTTCATCTAGCACCAAAGGAACGGGTTGCAGGAGAAACTTTTACTCTGTTTTCTCAGTATTTTACTAGTGCCGGTTTGAAGTTCCTGCAGTTTTCACTGAAAACCCGAGTTGGAGCTAGTATCTCCCCATATATTTGTATGGAGTGGAGTTTGCACCTTAAAAGAAACTTTGTGTTCCCAACAAGCTAGGTGAAGTACGGCTTTCACACACACTTTTATCTCAGAACTGAGCATGTGAATAGACGTTCTTTCATGTAGCACCAAGGGAACAGGTTGCAGGGAAACTTTTACTCTGGTTTCTTAGTGTGTTTCCTAGTGCCGGTTTTACGTTCCGGCAGTTTTCACTGTAAAAAGAGTTCGAGCTAGTAACTCCCCATATATATTTATGGAGTGGAGATTGCACCTGAAAAGAAACTTTGTGTTCCCAAGAAGCTAGGTGAATTACGGCTTTCACACACAATTATCTCTCAGAACTGAGCATGTGGATAGACATTCGTTCATCTAGCACCAAGGGAACGGGTTGCAGGAGAAACTTTTGCTCTGGATTCCCAGTCTGTTTCCTAGTGCCGGTTTAAAGTTGCTGCATTTTTTACTGTAAAACCGAGTTGAAGCTAGAACCTCCCCATATATATGTATGGAGTGGAGTTTGCACCTGAAAAGAAACTTTGTGTTCCCAACCAGCTAGGTGAAGGACGGCATTCACACACACATATCTATCACAACTGAGCATGTGGAGAGATGTTCGTTCATCTAGCACAAAGAGAACGGGTTGCAGGAGAAACTTTTACTCTGGTTTCTCAGTCTGTTTCCTAGTGCCGGTTAGAAGTTCCTGCAGTTTTCACTGTAAAACCGAGTTGGAACTAGTAACTCCCCATATATATGTATGGAGTGGAGTTTGCAACTGAAAAGAAACTTTGTGTTCCCCTGAAGATAGGTGAAGGACGGCTTTCACACACACTTATCTCTCAGAACTGAACATGTGGATAGACATTCGTTCATCTAGCACCAAGAGAACGTGTTGCAGGAGAAACTTATACTCTGGATTCTCAGGCTGTTTCCTAGTGCCAGTTTGAAGTTCCTGCAGTTTTCACTGTAAAACAGTTTTGAAGCTAGAACATCCCCATATATATGTATGGAGATTTGTTTGCACCTGGAAAGAAACTTTGTGTTACCAACAAGCTAGGTGAAGGACGGCTTTCACACACACTTATCTATCACAACTGAGCATGTGGAAAGTTGTTCGTTCATCTAGCACCAAGGGAACGCGTTGCAGGAGAAACTTTTACTCTGGTTTCTCAGTCTGTTTCTTAGTGCCGGTTTAAAGTTGCTGCATTTTTCACTGTAAAACCGAGTTGAAGCTAGAACCTCCCCATATATATGTATGGAGTGGAGTTTGCACCTGAAAAGAACTTTGTGTTCCCAACAAGCTAGGTGAAGGACGGCATTCACACACACTTATCTATCACAACTGAGCATGTGGAGATATGTTCGTTCATCTAGGACAAAGAGAACGGGTTGCAGGAGAAACTTTTACTCTGGTTTCTCAGTCTGTTTCCTAGTGCCGGTTTGAAGTTCCTGCTGTTTTCACTGTAAAACCGAGTTGGAACTAGTAACTCCCCATATATATGTATGGAGTGGTGTTTGAAACTGAAAAGAAACCTTGTGTTCCCTTCAAGCTAGGTGAAGGACGACTTTCACACACACTTATTTCTCAGAACTGAGCATGTGGATAGACATTCGTTCATCTAGCACCAAGGGAACGGGTTGCAGGAGAAACTTTTACTCTGGATTCTCAGGATGTTTCCTAGTGCCAGGTTGAAGTTCCTGCAGTTTTCACTGTAAAACAGATTTGAAGCTACAACCTCCCCATGTATATGTATGGAGTGGAATTTGCACCTGAAAAGAAACTTTGTGTTCCCAACAAGCTAGGTGAAGGATGGCTTTCACACACACATATCTATCAGAACTGAGCATGTGGAGAGATGTTCGTTCATCTATCACCAAGGGAACGGGTTGCAGGAGAAACTTTTACTCTGGTTTCTCATTCTGTTTCCTAGTGCCGGTTGGAAGTTCCTGCAGTTTTCACTGTTCAACCGAGTTGGAACTAGTAACACCCCATATATATTTATGGAGTGGAATTTGCAACTGAAAAGAAACTTTGTGTTCCCTTCAAGCTAGGTGAAGGACGGCTTTCACACACACTTATGTCTCAGAACTGATCATGTGGAGAGAAGTTCATTCATCTAGCACCAATAGAACGTGTTGCAGGAGAAACTTTTACTCTGGTTTCTCAGTCTGTTTCCTAGTGGCGGTTTGAATTTCCTTCAGTTTCCACTGTAAAACCGAGTTCGAGCTTGTACCTCCCCATATATATGTATGGAGTGGAGTGTGCATCTGAAAAGATTCTTTGGTTCCCAACAGCTAGGTTGAGGACAGCTTTCACACACACTTATCTCTCAGAACAGAGCATGTGGATAGACATTCGTTCATCTAGCACCAAGGGAACAGGTTGCAGGAGAAACTTTTACTCTGGTTTCTCAGTATTTTACTAGTGCCGGTTTGAAGTTCCTGCAGTTTTCACTGAAAACCCGAGTTGGAGCTAGTTACTCCCCATATATTTGTATGGATTGGAGTTTGCACCTTAAAAGAAACTTTGTGTTCCCAACACGCTGGGTGAAGTACGGCTTTCACACACACTTATCTCTCAGAAATGAACATGTGAATAGAATTTCTTTCATGTAGCACCAAGGGAAAAGGCTGCAGGAGAAACTTTTACTCTGGATTCTCAGTCTGTTTCTTAGTGCCGGTTGGAAGTTCCTGCAGATTTCACTGTAAAACCGAGTTGGAACTAGTAACCCCCATATATATGTATGGAGTGGAGTTTGCACCTGGAAAGAAACTTTGTGTTCCCAACAAGCTAGGTGAAGGACGGCTTTCACACACACTTATCTATCACAACTGAGCATGTGGAAAGATGTTCGTTCATCTAGCACCAAGGGAACGGGTTGCAGGAGAAACTTTTACTCTGGTTTCTCAGTCTGTTTCTTAGTGCCGGTTGGAAGTTCCTGCAGTTTTCACTGTAAAACCGTGTTGGAACTAGTAACTCCCCATATATATGTATGGAGTGGAGATTGCAAATGAAAAGAAACTTTGTGTTCCCAACAAGCTAGGTGAAGGACGGCTTTCACACACACTTATCTCTCAGAACTGAGCATGTGAATAGACGTTCGTTCATTTAGCACCAAGGGAACGGGTTGCAGGTGAAACTTTTACTCTGTTTTCTCAGTCTGTTTCCTAGTGCCGGTTTGAAGTTCCTGCAGTTTTCACTGTAAAACCGAGTTGAAGCTAGAACCTCCCCATATATATGTATGGAGTGGAGTTTGCACCTGAAAAGGAACTTTGTGTTCCCAACAAGCTAGGTGAAGGACGGCTTTCACACACACTTATCTATCACAACTGAGCATGTGGAGAGATGTTCGTTCATCTAGCACCAAGGGAACGGGTTGCATTAGAAACTTTTACTCTGGTTTCTCAGTCTGTTTCCTAGTGCCGATTGGAAGTTCCTGCAGTTTTCACTGTAAAACCGAGTTGGAACTTGTAACTCCCCATATATATGTAAGGAGTGGAGTTTGTAACTGAAAAGAAACTTTGTGTTCCCTTCAAGATAGGTGAAGGACGGCTTTCACACACACTTATCTCTCAGAACTGAGCATGTGGATAGACATTCGTTCATCTAGCATCAAGGGAACGGGTTGCAGGTGAAACTTTTACTCTGGATTCTCAGGCTGTTTGCTAGTGCCAGTTTGAAGTTCCTGCAGTTTTCACTGTAAAACAGATTTGAAGCTAGATCCTCCCCATATATATGTATGGAGATTAGTTTGCACCTGAAAAGAAACTTTGTGTTCCCAACAAGCTAGGTGAAGGACGGCTTTCACACACACATATCTATCACAACTGAGTATGTGGAAAGATATTCTTTCATCTAGCGCCAAGGGATCGGGTTGCAGGAGAATCTTTTACTCTGGTTTCTCAGTCTGTCTCCTAGTGCCGGTTTGAAGTTCCTGCAGTTTTCACTGTAAAACCGAGGTGGAACTAGTAACTCCCCATATATATGTATGGAGTGGAATTTGCAACTGAAAAGAAACTTCGTGTTCCCTTCAAGATAGGTGAAGGACGGCTTTCACACACACTTATCTCTATATATGGAGTGGAGATTGCAACTGGAGTTTTCACTGTAAAACCTGGTTGGAACTAGTAAATCCTATATGTATGGAGTGGAATTTGCAACTGAAAAGAAACTTTGTGTTCCCTTCAAGATAGGTGAAGGACGGCTTTCACACACACTTATCTCTCAGAACTGAGCATGTGGATAGACATTCGTTCATCTAGCATCAAGGGAACGGTTGCAGGAGAAACTTTTACTCTGGATTCTCAGGCTGTTTTCTAGTGCCAGTTTGAAGTTCCTGCAGTTTTCACTGTAAAACAGATTTGAAGCTAGATCCTCCCCATATATATGTATGGAGATTAGTTTGCACCTGAAAAGAAACTTTGTGTTCCCAACAAGCTAGGTGAAGGACGGCTTTCACACACACATATCTATCAATATTGAGCATGTGGAGAGGTGTTCGTTCATCTAGCACCAAGGGAAAGGTTTGCAGGACAAACTTTTACTCTGGTTTCTCAGTCTGTTTCCTAGTGCCTGTTGGAAGTTCCTGCAGTTTTCACTGTTAAACCGAGTTGGAACTAATACATCCCCATATATATGTATGGATTGGAGTTTGCAACTGAAAAGAAACTTTGTGTTCCCAACAATCTAGGTGAAGGACGGCTTTCACACACACTTATCTCTCAGAACTGAGCATGTAGAGAGACGGTCGTTCATCAAGCACAAAGAGAACGGGTTGCAGGAGAAACTTTTACTCTGGTTTCTCAGTCTGTTTCCTAGTGCCGGTTTGAAGTTCCTGCAGTTTTCACTGTAAAACCGAGTTGAAGCTAGAACCTCCCAATATATATATATGGAGTGGAGTTTGCACCTGAAAAGAAACTTTGTGTTCCCAACAAGCTAGCTGAAGGACGGCTTTCACACACACATATCTATCACAACTGAGTATGTGGAAAGATGTTTTTTCATCTAGCGCCAAGGGATCGGGTTGCAGGAGAATCTTTTACTCTGGTTTCTCAGTCTGTTTCCTAGTGCCGGTTTGAAGTTCCTGCAGTTTTCACTGTAAAACCGTGTTGGAACTAGTAACTCCCCATATATATGTATGGAGTGGAATTTGCAACTGAAAAGAAACTTCGTGTTCCCTTCAAGATAGTTGAAGGACGGCTTTCACACACACTTATCTCTATATATGGAGTGGAGATTGCAACTGGAGTTTTCACTGTAAAACCGGGTTGGAACTAGTAAATCCCCATATGTATGTATGGAGTGGAATTTGCAACTGAAAAGAAACTTTGTGTTCCCTTCAAGATAGGTGAAAGACGGCTTTCACACACACTTATCTCTCAGAACTGAGCATGTGGATAGACATTCGTTCATCTAGCATCAAGGGAACGGGTTGCAGGAGAAACTTTTACTCTGGATTCTCAGGCTGTTTGCTAGTGCCAGTTTGAAGTTCCTGCAGTTTTCACTGTAAAACAGATTTGAAGCTAGATCCTCCCCATATATGTATGGAGATTAGTTTTCACCTGAAAAGAAACTTTGTGTTCCCAACAAGCTAGGTGAAGAAAGGCTTTCACACACACATATCTATCAATACTGAGCATGTGGAGAGGTGTTCGTTCATCTAGCACCAAGGGAAAGGGTTGAAGGAGAAACTTTTACTCTGGTTTCTCAGTCTGTTTCCTAGTGCCTGTTGGAAGTTCCTGCAGTTTTCACTGTAAAACCGATTTGGAACTAGTACATCCCCATATATATGTATGGATTGGAGTTTGCAACTCAAAAGAAACTTTGTGTTCTCAACAATCTAGGTGAAGGACGGCTTTCACACACACTTATCTCTCAGAACTGAGCATGTGGAGACACGGTCGTTCATCAAGCACAAAGAGAACGGGTTGCAGGAGAAAATTTACTCTGGTTTCTCAGTCTGTTTCCTAGTGCCGGTTGGAAGTTCATGCAGTTTTCACTGTAAAACCGAGTTGGAACTAGTAAATCCCCATATATATATATGGAGTGGAGATAGCAACTGAAAAGAAACTTTGTGTTCCCTTCAAGCTAGGTGAAGGACGGCTTTCACACACTCTTATCTCTCAGAACGGAGCATGTGGAGACAAGTTCATTCATCTAGCACCAAGAGAACGGGTTGCAGGAGAACCTTTTACTCTGGTTTCTCAGTCTGTTTCCTAGTGCCTGTTGGAAGTTCCTGCAGTTTTCACTGTAAAACCGAGTTGGAACTAATACATCCCCATATATATGTATGGATTGGAGTTTGCAACTGAAAAGGAACTTTGTGTTCCCAACAAGATAGGTGAAGGACGGCTTTCACACACACATATCTATCAAAACTGAGTATGTGGAAAGATGTTCTTTCATATAGCGCCAAGGGATCGGGTTGCAGGAGAATCTTTTACTCTGGTTTCTCAGTCTGTTTCCTAGTGCCGGTTTGAAGTTCCTGCAGTTTTCACTGTAAAACCGAGTTGGAACTAGTAACTCCCCATATATATGTATGGAGTGGAATTTGCAACTGAAAAGAAACTTCGTGTTCCCTTCAAGATAGGTGAAGGACGGCTTTCACACACACTTATCTCTATATATGGAGTGGAGATTGCAACTGGAGTTTTCACTGTAAAACCGGGTTGGAACTAGTAAATCCCCATATATATGTATGGAGTGGAATTTGCAACTGAAAAGAAACTTTGTGTTCCCAAGAAGCTAGATGAAGGACGGCTTTCACACACAATTATCTCTCAGAACTGAGCATGTGGATAGACATTCGTTCATCTAGCACCAAGGGAACATTTTGCAGGAGAAAATTTACTCTGGATTCTCAGTCTGTTTCCTAGTGCCGGTTTAAAGTTGCTGCATTTTTCACTGTAAAACCGAGTTGAAGCTAGATCCTCCCCATATATATGTATGGAGTGGAGTTTGCACCTGAAAAGAAACTTTGTGATCCCAACAAGCTAGGTGAAGGACGGCATTCACACACACTTATCTATCACAACTGAGCATGTGGAGAGATGTTCGTTCATCTAGGACAAAGAGAACGGGTTGCAGGAGAAACTTTTACTCTGGTTTCTCAGTCTGTTTCCTAGTGCCGGTTTGAATTTCCTGCAGTTTTCACTGTAAAACCGAGTTGGAACTAGTAACTCCCCATATATATGTATGGAGTGGTGTTTGCAACTGAAAAGAAACCTTGTGTTCCCTTCAAGCTAGGTGAAGGACGACTTTCACACACAGTTATTTCTCAGAACTGAGCATGTGGATAGACATTCGTTCATCTAGCACCAAGGGAACGGGTTGCAGGAGAAACTTTTACTCTGGATTCTCAGGATGTTTCCTAGTGCCAGGTTGAAGTTCCTGCAGTTTTCACTGTAAAACAGATTTGAAGCTAGAACTTCCCCATATATATGTATGGAGATTTGTTTGCACCTGGAAAGAAACTTTGTGTTCCCAACAAGCTAGGTGAAGGATGGCTTTCACACACACATATCTATCAGAACTGAACATGTGGAGAGATGTTCGTTCATCTATCACCAAGGGAACGGGTTGCAGGAGAAACTTTTACTCTGGTTTCTCATTCTGTTTCCTAGTGCCGGTTGGAAGTTCCTGCAGTTTTCACTGTTCAACCGAGTTGGAACTAGTAACTCCCCATATACATTTATGGAGTGGAGTTTGCAACTGAAAAGAAACTTTGTGTTCCCTTCAAGCTAGGTGAAGGATGGCTTTCACACACACTTATGTCTCAGAACTGAGCATGTGGAGAGAAGTTCATTCATCTAGCACCAAGAGAACGTGTTGCAGGAGAAACTTTTACTCTGGTTTCTCAGTCTGTTTCCTAGTGGCGATTTGAAGTTCCTGCAGTTTCCACTGTAAAACCGAGTTCGAGCTTGTACCTCCCCATATAATTGTATGTAGTGGAGTTTGCACCTGAAAAGATTCTTTGTGTTCCCAGCAAGCTAGGTTAAGGATAGCTTTCACACACACTTATCTCTCAGAACAGAGCATGTGGATAGACGTTCGTTCATCTAGCACCAAGGGAACAGGTTGCAGGAGAAACTTTTACTCTGGTTTCTCAGTATTTTACTAGTGCCGGTTTGAAGTTCCTGCAGTTTTCACTGAAAACCCGAGTTGGAGCTAGTAACTCCCCATATATTTGTATGGAGTGGAGTTTGCACCTGGAAAGAAACTTTGTGTTCCCAACAAGCTAGGTGAAGGACGGCTTTCACACACACATATCTATCACAACTGAGCATGTGGAAAGATGTTCGTTCATCTAGCACCAAGGGAACGGGTTGCAGGAGAAACTTTTACTCTGGTTTCTCAGTCTGTTTCTTAGTGCCGATTGGAAGTTCCTGCAGTTTTCACTGTAAAACCGAGTTGGAACTAGTAACTCCCCATATATATGTATGGAATGGAGATTGCAAATGAAAAGAAATTTTGTGTTCCCAACAAGCTAGGTGAAGGACGGCTTTCACACACACTTATCTCTCAGAACTGAGCATGTGAATAGACGTTCGTTCATTTAGCACCAAGGGAACGCGTTGCAGGTGAAACTTTTACTCTGTTTTCTCAGTCTGTTTCCTAGTGCCGGTTTGAAGTTCCTGCAGTTTTCACTGTAAAACCGAGTTGAAGCTAGAACATCCCCATATATATGTATGGAGTGGAGTTTGCACCTGAAAAGGAACTTTGTGTTCCCAACAAGCTAGGTGAAGGACGGCTTTCACACACACTTATCTCTCAGAACTGAGCATGTGGAGAGAATGTCGTTCATCAAGCACAAAGAGAACGGGTAGCAGGAGAAACTTTTACTCTGGTTTCTCAGTCTGATTCCTAGTGACGGTTGGAAGTTCCTGCAGTTTTCACTGTAAAATCGTGTTGGAACTAGTAACTCCCCATATATATGTATGGAGTGGAGTTTGCAACTGAAAAGAATCTTTGTGTTCCCAACAAGCTAGGTGAAGGATGGCTTTCACACACACTTATCTCTCAGAACTGAGCATGTGAATAGACGTTCGTTCATCTAGCACCAAAGGAACGGGTTGCAGGAGAAACTTTTACTCTGTTTTCTCAGTATTTTACTAGTGCCGGTTTGAAGTTCCTGCAGTTTTCACTGAAAACTCGAGTTGGAGCTAGTATCTCCCCATATATTTGTATGGAGTGGAGTTTGCACCTTAAAAGAAACTTTGTGTTCCCAACAAGCTAGGTGAAGTACGGCTTTCACACACACATTTATCTCAGAACTGAGCATGTGAATAGACGTTCTTTCATGTAGCACCAAGGGAACAGGTTGCAGGGAAACTTTTACTCTGGTTTCTTAGTCTGTTTCCTAGTGCCGGTTTTAAGTTCCGGCAGTTTTCACTGTAAAAAGAGTTCGAGCTAGTAACTCCCCATATATATTTATGGAGTGGAGATTGCACCTGAAAAGAAACTTTGTGTTCCCAAGAAGCTAGGTGAAGGACGGCTTTCACACACAATTATATCTCAGAACTGAGCATGTGAATAGAATTTCTTTCATGTAGCACCAAGGGAAAAGGCTGCAGGAGAAACTTTTACTCTGGTTTCTCAGTCTGTTTCTTAGTGCCGGTTGGAAGTTCCTGCAGTTTTCACTGTAAAACCGAGTTGGAACTAGTAACTCCCCATATATATGTATGGAGTGGAGTTTGCACCTGAAAAGGAACTTTGTGTTCCCAACAAGCTAGGTGAAGGACGGCTTTCACACACACTTATCTATCACAACTGAGCATGTGGAGAGATGTTCGTTCATCTAGCACCAAGGGAACGGGTTGCAGGAGAAACTTTTACTCTGGTTTCTCAGTCTGTTTCCTAGTGACAGTTGGAAGTTCGTGCAGTTTTCACTGTAAAACCGAGTTGGAACTTGTAGCTCCCCATATATATGTATGGAGTGGAGATTGCAACTGAAAAGAAACTTTGTGTTCCCAACAAGCTAGGTGAAGGACGGCTTTCACACACACTTATCTCTCAGAACTGAGCATGTGAATAGACGTTCGTTCATTTAGCACCAAGGGAACGGGTTGCAGGTGAAACTTTTACTCTGGTTTCTCAGTCTGTTTCCTAGTGCCGGTTTGAAGTTCCTGCAGTTTTCACTGTAAAACCGAGTTGAAGATAGAACCTCCCCATATATATGTATGGAGTGGAGTTTGCACCTGAAAAGGAACTTTGTGTTCCCAACAAGCTAGATGAAGGACGGCTTTCACACACACTTATCTATCACAACTGAGCATGTGGAGAGATGTTCGTTCATCTAGCACCAAGGGAACGGGTTGCATTAGAAACTTTTACTCTGGTTTCTCAGTCTGTTTCCTAGTGCCGGTTTGAAGTTCCTGCAGTTTTCACTGTAAATCCGAGTTGGAACTAGTAACTCCCTATATATATGTATGGAGTGGAGATTGCAACTGAAAAGAAACTTTGTGTTCCCCTGAAGATAGGTGAAGGACGGCTTTCACACACACTTATCTCTCAGAACTGAGCATGTGGATAGACATTCGTTCATTTAGCACCAAGAGAACGTGTTGCAGGAGAAACTTTTACTCTGGATTCTCAGGCTGTTTCCTAGTGCCAGTTTGAAGTTCCTGCAGTTTTCACTGTAAAACAGTTTTGAAGCTAGAACCTCCCCATATATATGTATGGAGATTTGTTTGCACCTGGAAAGAAACTTTGTGTTACCAACAAGCTAGGTGAAGGACGGCTTTCACACACACTTATCTATCACAACTGAGCATGTGGAAAGTTGTTCGTTCATCTAGCACCAAGGGAACGGGTTGCAGGAGAAACTTTTACTCTGGTTTCTCAGTCTGTTTCTTAGTGCCGGTTGGAAGTTCCTGCAGTTTTCACTGTAAAACCGAGTTGGAACGAGTACATCACCATATATATGTATGTAGAGGAGTTTGCACCTGAAAAGAAACTTTGTGTTCCCAACAAGCTAGGTGAAGGATGGCTTTCACACACACATATCTATCAGAACTGAGCATGTGGAGAGATGTTCGTTCATCTATCACCAAGGGAACGGGTTGCAGGAGAAACTTTTACTCTGGTTTCTCATTCTGTTTCCTAGTGCCGGTTGGAAGTTCCTGCAGTTTTCACTGTTCAACCGAGTTGGAACTAGTAACTCCCCATATATATTTATGGAGTGGAATTTGCAACTGAAAAGAAACTTTGTGTTCCCTTCAAGCTAGGTGAAGGACGGCTTTCACACACACTTATGTTTCAGAACTGAGCATGTGGAGAGAAGTTCATTCATCTAGCACAAATAGAACGTGTTGCAGGAGAAACTTTTACTCTGGTTTCTCAGTCTGTTTCCTAGTGGCGGTTTGAAGTTCCTTCAGTTTCCACTGTAAAACCGAGTTCGAGCTTGTACCTCCCCATATATATGTATGGAGTGGAGTTTGCACCTGAAAAGTTTCTTTGTGTTCCCAACAAGCTAGGTTAAAGGAACAGCTTTCACACACACTTATCTCTCAGAACAGAGCATGTGGATTGACATTCGTTCATCTAGCACCTTGGGAACAGGTTGCAGGAGAAACTTTTACTCTGGGTTTCTCAGTATTTTACTAGTGCCGGTTTGAAGTTCCTGCAGTTTTCACTGAAACCCGAGTTGGAGCTAGTTACATCCCCATATAATTTGTATGGATTGGAGTTTGCACCTTAAAAGAAACTTTGTGTTCCCAACAAGCTGGGTGAAGTACGGCTTTCACACACACTTATCTCTCAGAACTGAACATGTGAATAGAATTTCTTTCACTGTAGCACCAAAGGAAAAAGGACATGCAGGAGAAACTTTTACTCTGGTTTCATTCTCAGGTCTAGTTTCTTAGGTGCCCGGTTGGAAGTTCCTGCAGTTTTTCACTGTAAAAACCCGATGTTGGAAACTAGTAACGACTCCCCATATATATGGATGGAGTGGAGGTTTTGCCAACTGGAAAGACACATTGTGTTCCCAACAAGCTAGGTGAGAAGGACGGCTATCTCACACACATTTATCTATCACAACTGAGCATGTGGAAAGATTGTCGTTCATTCTAGCACACCAACGGGAACGGGGTTGCAGGAGAAACTTTTACTCTGGTTTTCTCAGTCTGTTTCTTAGTGCCGGTTTGGCAGTTTCCTGCAGTTTCACTGTGTAACAACCCGAGTTGGAAACTATAAATCCCCATATATATGTATGGAGTGGAGATTGCAAATGAAAAGAAACTTTGTGTTCCCAACAAGCTAGGTGAAGGACGGCTTTCACACACACTTATCTCTCAGAACTGAGCATGTGAATAGACGTTCGTTCATTAGCACAAAGGGAACAGGTTGCAGGTGAAACTTTTACTCTGTTTCTCAGTCTGTTCCTAGTGCCGGTTTGAAGTTCCTGCAGTTTTCACTGTAAAACCGAGTTGAAGCTAGAACCTCCCCATATATATGTATGGAGTGGAGTTTGCACCTGAAAAGGAACTTTGTGTTCCCAACAAGCTAGGTGAAGGACGGCTTTCACACACACTTATCTATCACAACTGAGCATGTGGAGAGATGTTCGTTCATCTAGCACCAAGGGAACGGGTTGCAGGAGAAACTTTTACTCTGGTTTCTCAGTCTGTTTCCTAGTGACAGTTGGAAGTTCGTGCAGTTTTCACTGTAAAACCGAGTTGGAACTAGTAGCTCCCCATATATATGTATGGAGTGGAGATTGCAACTGAAAAGAAACTTTGTGTTCCCAACAAGCTAGGTGAAGGACGGCTTTCACACACACTTATCTCTCAGAACTGAGCATGTGAATAGACGTTCGTTCATTTAGCACAAAGGGAACGGGTTGCAGGATGAAACTTTTACTCTGGTTTCTCAGTCTGTTTCCTAGTGCCGGTTTGAAGTTCCTGCAGTTTTCACTGTAAAACCGAGTTGAAGCTAGAACCTCCCCATATATAGTATGGAGTGGAGTTTGCACCTGAAAAGGAACTTTGTGTTCCCAACAAGCTAGATGAAGGACGGCTTCACACACACTTATCTATCACAACTGAGCATGTGGAGAGATGTTCGTTCATCTAGCACCAAGGGAACGGGTTGCATTAGAAACTTTTACTCTGGTTTCTTCAGTCTGTTTCCTAGTGCCGATTGGATGTTCCTGCAGTTTTCACTGTAAAACCGAGTTGGAACTTGTAACTCCCCAATATATATGTAAGGAGTGGAGTTTGCAACTGAAAAGACTTTGTGTTCACTTCAAGATAAGTGAAGGACGGCTTTCAGACACACTTATCTCTCAGAACTGAGCATGTGGATACACATTCGTTCATCTAACACCAAGGGAACGCGTTGCAGGAGAAACATTTACTCTGGATTCTCAGGCTGTTTCCTAGTGTCAGTTTGAAGTTCCTGCAGTTTTCACTGTAAAACGGATTTGAAGCTAGAGCCTTCCCCATATATATGTATGGAGTGAGTTGCACCTGAAAAGAAACTTTGTGTTCCCTTCAAGCTAGGTGAAGGACGGCTTTCACACAAACTTACTCTCAGAACTGAGCATGTGGAGAGATGTTCGTTCATCTAACACCAAGGGAATGGGTTGCAGGAGAATCTTTTACTGTGGTTTCTCAGTCTGTTTCCTAGTGCCGTTTGGAAGTTCCTGCAGTTTTCACTGTAAAACCGAGTTGGAACTAGTAAATCCCCATATATATTTATGGAGTGGAGTTTGCACCTGAAAAGAAACTTTGTGTTCCCTTCAAGCTAGGTGAAGGACGGCTTTCACACACACTTATCTCTCAGAACTGAGCATGTGAATAGACGTTCTTTCATGTAGCACCAAGGTAAAAGGTTGCAGGAGAAACTTTTACTCTGGTTTGTCAGTCTGTTTCCTAGTGCCGGTTTTGCAAATTCCGGCAGTTTTCACTGTAAAAGATTTCGAGGGTATTACCTCCCCATATATATGAATGGAGTGGAGTTTGCACCTGAAAAGAAACTATGTGTTCCCAAGAATCTAGGTGAAGGACGACTTTCACACACACTTATTTCTCAGAACTGAGCATGTGGATAGACTTTCGTTCTTCTAGCACCAAGGGAACGGGTTGCAGGAGAAACTTTTACTCTGGATTCTCAGGATGTTTCCTAGTGCCAGGTTGAAGTTCCTGCAGTTTTTCACTGTAAACAGATTTGATGCTACAACCTCCCCAATGTATATGTATGGAGTGGAATTTGCACCTGAAAGAAACTTTGTGTTCCCAACAAGCTAGGTGAAGGATGGCTTTCACACACACACATATCTATCAGAACTGAGCATGTGGAGATATGTTCGTTCATCATCACCAAGGGAACGTGTTGCAGGAGAAACTTTTACTCTGGTTTCTCATTCTGTTTCCTAGTGGCCGGTTGGAAGTTCCTGACAGTTTTAACTGTTCAAGCCGAGTTGGGAACTAGTAACCCCCATATATATTTATGGAGTGGAGTTGCAACTGAAAAGAACTTTGTGTTCCTTCAAGCTAGGTGAAGGACGGCTTTCACATACACTTATCTCTCAGAACGAGCATGTGGATAGACGTTCGTTCATCTAGCATCAAGGGAACAGGTTTGCAGGAGAACTTTTACTCTGGTTTCTCAGTGTTTTACTAGTGCCGGTTTGAAGTTCCTGCAGTTTTTCACTGTAAACCGAGTTGGAACTTGTAACTCCCCATATATATGTAAGGAGTGGAGTTTGCAAACTGAAAAGAAACTTTGTGTCACTTCAAGATAAGTGAAGGACGGCTTTCAGACACACTTATCTCTCAGAACTGAGCATGTGGATACACATTCGTTCATCTAACACCAAGGGACCGCGTTGCAGGAGAAACTTTTACTCTGGATTCTCAGGCTGTTTCCTAGTGTCAGTTTGAAGTTCCTGCAGTTTCACTGTAAAACGGATTTGAAGGTAGAGCCACCCCCATATATATGTATGGAGTGGAGGTTTTGCACCTGAAAAGAACTTGTGTTCCCTTCAAGCTAGGTGAAGGACGGCTTTCCCACAAACTTACTCTCAGAACTGAGCATGTTGGAGAGATGTTCTTTCATCTAACACCAACCAGGGAATGCGGTTTGCAGGAGAATCTTTTACTCTGGTTCTTCTCAGTCCTGTTTCCTTCCTAGTGCCGTTTGGAAGTTCCTGCAGTTTTCACTGTAAACCGAGTTGGAACTAGTAAATCCCCATATATATCATGGAAGTGGAGTTTGCACCTGAAAAGAAAACTTTGGTGTTCCCTTCAAGCTAGGTGAAGGACGGCGTTCACGCACACTATCTCTCAGAACTGAGCATGTGGAAGACGACGTTCATTCATCTAGACACCAAGGGAGAACGTGTTTGCAGGAGGCAATCCTTTTACTCTGGTTTCTCAGTCTGTTTCCTAAGTTGCCGGTTTGAAGTTCCTGCAGTTTCCACTGTTAAACACTGAGTTCGAGCTTGTACCTCCCCCATATATATGTTTGAAGTGGAGTTTGCACCCTGAAAGATTCTTGTGTTTCCCCACCAGCTAGGGTAAAGGACCAGCTTTACACACACACTATGTCTCAGAACAAGAAGCATGTGGATAGCACGTTCATTCATCTAGCACTAAGGGAACAGGTATGCAGGAGAAACTTTTACTCTGGGTTTCTCAGTTGTTTTACTAGTGCGCGTTTGAAGTTCCTGCCGTTTTCACTGAAAACCCGAGTGGAGCTAGTTAGTAACTCCCCCATATATTTGTATGGAGCTGGAGCTTTGCACCTAAAGAAACTTTGTGTTTCCCAACAAGCTAGGTGAAGTACGGCTTTCACACACACTTTTCTCTCAGAACTGAGCATGTGAATAGACGTTCTTTCATGTAGCACCAAGGTAAAAGGTTGCAGGAGAAACTTTTACTCTGGTTTGTCAGTCTGTTTCCTAGTGCCGGTTTTAAATTCCGGCAGTTTTCACTGTAAAAAGATTTCGAGGTATTACCTCCCCATATATATGAATGGAGTGGAGTTTGCACCTGAAAAGAAACTATGTGTTCCCAAGAATCTAGGTGAAGGACGACTTTCACACACACTTATTTCTCAGAACTGAGCATGTGGATAGACTTTCGTTCATCTAGCACCAAGGGAACGGGTTGCAGGAGAAACTTTTACTCTGGATTCTCAGGATGTTTCCTAGTGCCAGGTTGAAGTTCCTGCAGTTTTCACTGTAAAACAGATTTGATGCTACACCTCCCATGTATAAGTATGGAGTGGAATTTGCACCTGAAAGAAACTTTGTGTTCCCAACAGCTAGGTGAAGGATGGCTTTCACACACACATATCTATCAGAACTGATCATGTGGAGAGATGTTCGTTCATCTATCACCAAGGGAACGTGTTGCAGGAGAAACTTTTACTCTGGTTTCTCATTCTGTTTTCCTAGTGCGGTTGGAAGTCCTGCAGTTTCACTGTTCAACCGAGTTGGAACTAGTAACTCCCATATATATTTATGGAGTGGAGGTTGCACTGAAAAGAAACTTTGTGTTCCCTTCAAGCTAGGTGAAGGACGGCTTTCACATACACATATGTCTCAGAACTGAGCATGTGGAGAGAGAAGTTCATTCATCTAGCACCAACAGAACGTGTTGCAGTGAGAGAACTTTACTCTGGTTTCTCAGTCTGTTTCCTAGTGGCGGTTTGAAGTTCCTTCAGTTCCACTGTAAAACCGAGTTCGAGCTTGTACCTCCCCATATATATGTATGGAGTGGAGTTTGCACCTGAAAGTTTCTTTGTGTTCCCACCAAGCTAGGTTAAGGACAGCTTTCACACACACTTATCTCTCAGAACAGGCATGTGGATAGACATTCGTTCATCTAGCACCAAGGGAACAGGTTGCAGGAAAAAAATTTTACTCTGGTTTCTCAGTATTTTACTAGTGCCGGTTTGATAGTTCCGCAGTTTTCACTGAAACCACCGAGGTTGGAGCTAGTTTACTCCCCATATATTTGTATGGATTGGAGTTTGCACCTTAAAAGAAACTTTGTTGGTCCCAACAAGCGGGTGAAGTACGGCTTCACACACACTTATCTCTCAGACTGAACATGGGAATAGAATTTCTTTCATGTAGCACCAAGGGAAAAGGCTGCAGGAGAACTTTTACTCTGGTTTCTCAGTCTGTTTCTTAGTGCCGGTTGGAAGTTCCTGCCAGTTTCACTGTAAAACCGAGTTGGAACTAGTAACTCCCCATATATATGTATGGAGTGGAGTTTGCACCTGGAAAGACACTTTGTGTTCCCAACAAGCTAGGTGAAGGACGGCTTTCACACACATTTATCTATCACAACTGAGCATGTGGAAAGATGTTCGTTCATCTAGCACCAAGGGAACGGGTTGCAGGAGAAACTTTTACTCTGGTTTCTCAGTCTGTTTCTTAGTGCCGGTTGGAAGTTCCTGCAGTTTTCACTGTAAAACCTAGTTGGAACTAGTAAATCCCCATATATATGTATGGAGTGGAGATTGCAAATGAAAAGAAAACTTTGTGTTCCCAACAAGCTAGGTGAAGGACGGCTTTCACACACACTTATCTCTCAGAACTGAGCATGTGAATAGACGTTCGTTCATTTAGCACCAAGGGAACAGGTTGCAGGTGAAACTTTTACTCTGTTTTCTCAGTCTGTTTCCTAGTGCCGGTTTGAAGTTCTGCAGTTTTCACTGTAAAACCGAGTTGAAGCTAGAACCTCCCCATATATATGTATGGAGTGGAGTTTGCACCTGAAAAGGAACTTTGTGTTCCCAACAAGCTAGGTGAAGGACGGCTTTCACACACACTTATCTATCACAACTGAGCATGTGGAGAGATGTTCGTTCATCTAGCACCAAGGGAACGGGTTGCAGGAGAAACTTTTACTCTGGTTTCTCAGTCTGTTTCCTAGTGACAGTTGGAAGTTCGTGCGTTTTCACTGTAAAACCGAGTTGGAACTAGTAGCTCCCCATATATATGTATGGAGTGGAGATTGCAACTGAAAAGAAACTTTGTGTTCCCAACAAGCTAGGTGAAGGACGGCTTTCACACACACTTATCTCTCAGAACTGAGCATGTGAATAGACGTTCGTCATTTAGCACCAAGGGAACGGGTTGCAGTGAAACTTTTACTCTGGTTTCTCAGTCTGTTTCCTATGCCGGATTGAATTCCTGCAGTTTTCACTGTAAAACCGAGTTGAAGCTAGAACCTCCCCATATATATGTATGGAGTGGAGTTTGCACCTGAAAAGGAACTTTGTGTTCCCAACAAGCTAGATGAAGGACGGCTTTCACACACACTTATCTATCACAACTGAGCATGTGGAGAGATGTTCGTTCATCTAGCACCAAGGGAACGGGTTGCATTAGAAACTTTTACTCTGGTTTCTCAGTCTGTTTCCTAGTGCCGATTGGATGTTCCTGCAGTTTTCACTGTAAAACCGAGTTGGAACTTGTAACTCCCCATATATATGTAAGGAGTGGAGTTTGCAACTGAAAAGAAACTTTGTGTTCACTTCAAGATAAGTGAAGGACGGCTTTCAGACACACTTATCTCTCAGAACTGAGCATGTGGATACACATTCGTTCATCTAACACCAAGGGAACGCGTTGCAGGAGAAACATTTACTCTGGATTCTCAGGCTGTTTCCTAGTGTCAGTTTGAAGTTCCTGCAGTTTTCACTGTAAAACGGATTTGAAGCTAGAGCCTCCCCATATATATGTATGGAGTGGAGTTTGCACCTGAAAAGAAACTTTGTGTTCCCTTCAAGCTAGGTGAAGGACGGCTTTCACACAAACTTACTCTCAGAACTGAGCATGTGGAGAGATGTTCGTTCATATAAC